>NC_139992.1:7715004-7925499 GCF_964263955.1 Coregonus lavaretus | reverse complement strand
TCAGAGAGGAGGAAGAGATGAGGAAGAGAGGAGGGAGAGAGGAGGGAGAGAGGAGGGAGAGAGGAGGAAGAGAGGAGGGAGAGCGGGAGGGAGGATGAAGAGAGGAGGGAGAGAGGAAGGAAGAGGAGTAAGAGAGGAGGGAGAGGGGAGGGAGAGAGGAGGAAGAGAGGAGGGAGAGAGGATGGTTAGAGGGAGAGGGGAGGGAGAGAGGAGGGAGAGAAGAAGGAGAGAGGAGGGAGAGAGGAGGGAGAGAGGAGGGTTCGAGGAAGAGAGAAGAGGGAGAGAGGAGGGAGAGGAGGGAGAGAGGAGGGTTAGAGGAGGGTTAGAGGAAGAGAGGAGGGAGAGAGGAGGGAGAGTAGGGAGAGAGGAGGAAGAGAGGAGGAGAGAGGAGGGAGAGAGGAAATAGAGAGGAGGAAGAGAGGAGGGAGAGAGGAAAGAGAGACGGGAGAGAGGAGGGTTAGAGGAAGAGAGTAGGGAGAGAGGAGGGAGAGAGGAGGAAGAGAGGAGGGAGAGAGGAAGGAAAGAGGAGGGTTAGAGGAAGAGAGGAGGGAGTGGGGAGGGAGAAAGGAGGAAGAGAGGAATGAGAGAGGAGGGAGAGAGGAGGGAGAGAGCAAGAGAGGAAGGAGAGAGGAGGGAGAGAGGAGGGAGAGAGGAGTGTTAGAGGAAGAGAGGAGGGAAAGAGGAGGGAGAGGAGGGAGAGAGGAGGAAGAGAGGAGGAAGAAGAGAAGAGAGGAAGGAGAGAGGAAGGAGAGAGGAGGGAGAGAGGAAGAGAGGAGGGAGAGAGGAGGGAGAGGAGGGAGAGAGGAGGGAGAGAGGAGGGTTAGAGGAGGGTTAGAGGGAGAGATGAGGGAGAGAGGAGGAAGAGAGGAGGGAGAGAGGAGGGATAGAGGAAGGGAGAGAGGAGGGAGAGAGGAAATAGAGAGGAGGAAGACAGGAAGGAGAGAGGAGGAAGAGAGGAGTGAGAGAGGAAGGAGAGAGGAGGAAGAGATGAGGGAGAGAGGAAGGAGAGAGGAGGGAGAGGGCAGGGAGAGATGAGGAAGAGAGGAGGGAGAGAGGATGAAGAGAAGAAGGAGAGAGAAGGGAGAGGGGAGGAAGAGAGGAAGGCGAGAGGAAGGAGAGAGGAGGAAGAGAGGAGGAAGAGATGAGGAAGAGAGGAGGAAGAGAGGAGCGAGAGGGGAGGAAGAGAGAAGGGAGAGAGGAGGGAGAGAATAAGGAGAGAGGAGGATGAGAGGAGGGATAGAGGAGGGAGAGAGGAGGGAGAGAGGAGGGAGAGAGGAGGAAGAGAGGAGGGAGAGAGGAAGGAGAGAGGAGGAAGAGAGGAGGGAGAGAGGAAGGAAGAGGAGGAAGAGAGGAGGGAGTAGGGAGGGAGAGAGGAGGAAGAGAGGAGGGAGAGAGGAGGAAGAGAGGAGGGAGAGAGGAGGGTTAGAGGAAGAGAGGAAGGAGAGAGGAGGGAGAGGGGAGGGAGAGAGGAGGAATAGAGGAGGGAGAGAGGAGGGTTAGAGGAAGAGAGGAAGGAGAGAGGAGGGAGAGGGGAGGGAGAGAGGAGGAAGGAGAGAGGAGGGAGAGAGGAGGGAGAGAGGAGGGAGAGAGGAGGGTTAGAGGAGGGTTAGAGGAAGAGAGGAGGGAGAGAGGAGGTAGAGGAGGGAGAGAGGAAGAAGAGAGGAGGAGAGAGGAGGGAGAGAGGAGGGAGAGAGGAGGGAGAGAGGAGGGAGAGAGGAAATAGAGAGGAGGAAGAGAGGAGGGAGAGAGGAAGGAGATAGGAGGAAGAGAGGAGGGAGAGAGGAAGGAGAGAGGAAGGAGAGAGGAGGAAGAAAGGAGGAAGAGAGGAGGGAGAGAGGAGGGAGAGAGGAGGAGGAGAGGAGGAGAGAGGAGGGAGAGAGGAGGGAGAGAGGAAATAGAGAGAAGGAAGAGAGGAGGGAGAGAGGAAGGAGATAGGAGGAAGAGAGGAGGGAGAGAGGAAGGAGATAGGAGGAAGAGAGGAGGGAGAGAGGAAGGAGAGAGGAAGGAGAGAGGAGGGAGAGAGGAGGAAGAGAGGAGGTAGAGATATATGTATATACACACTGCTCAAAAAAATAAAGGGAACACTAAAATAACACATCCTAGATCTGAATGAATGAAATAATCTTATTAAATACTTTTTTCTTTACATAGTTGAATGTGCTGACAACAAAATCACACAAAAATTATCAATGGAAATCAAATGTATCAACCCATGGACGTCTGGATTTGGAGTCACCCTCAAAATTAAAGTGGAAAACCACACTACAGGCTGATCCAACTTTGATGTAATGTCCTTAAAACAAGTCAAAATGAGGCTCAGTAGTGTGTGTGGCCTCCACGTGCCTGTATGACCTCCCTACAACGCCTGGGCATGCTCCTAATGAGGTGGCGGATGGTCTCCTGAGGGATCTCCTCCCAGACCTGGACTAAAGCATCTGCCAACTCCTGGACAGTCTGTGGTGCAATGTGGCGTTGGTGGATGGAGCGAGACCTGATGTCCCAGATGTGCTCAATTGGATTCAGGTCTGGGGAACGGGCGGGCCAGTCCATAGCATCAATGCCTTCCTCTTGCAGGAACTGCTGACACACTCCAGCAACATGAGGTCTAGCATTGTGTTGCATTATGAGGAACCCAGGGCCAACCGCACCAGCATATGGTCTCACAAGGGGTCTGAGGATCTCATCTCGGTACCTAATGGCAGTCAGGCTTCCTTTGGCGAGCACATAGAGGGCTGTGCGGCCCCCCAAAGAAATGCCACCCCACACCATGACTGACCCACTGCCAAACCGGTCATGCTGGAGGATGTTGCAGGCAGCAGAACGTTCTCCACGGCGTCTCCAGACTCTGTCATGTCTGTCACATGTGCTCAGTGTGAACCTGCTTTCATCTGTGAAGAGCACAGGGTGCCAGTGGCGAATTTGCCAATCTTGGTGTTCTCTGGCAAATGCCAAACGTCCTGCACGGTGTTGGGCTGTAAGCACAACCCCCACCTGTGGACGTCGGGCCCTCATACTACCCTCATGGAGTCTGTTTCTGAACGTTTGAGCAGACACATGCACATTTGTGGCCTGCTGGAGGTCATTTTGCAGGGCTCTGGCAGTGCTCCTCCTGCTCCTCCTTGCACAAAGGCGGAGGTAGCAGTCCTGCTGCTGGGTTGTTGCCCTCCTACGGCCTCCTCCACGTCTCCTGATGTACTGGCCTGTCTCCTGGTAGCGCCTCCATGCTCTGGAAACTACGCTGACAGACACAGCAAACCTTCTTGCCACAGCTCGCATTGATGTGCCATCCTGGATGAGCTGCACTACCTGAGCCACTTGTGTGGGTTGTAGACTCTGTCTCATGCTACCACTGGAGTGAAAGCACCGCCAGCATTCAAAAGTGACCAAAACATCAGCCAGGAAGCATAGGAACTGAGAAGTGGTCTGTGGTCACCACCTGCAGAACCACTTCTTTATTGGGGGTGTCTTGCTAATTGCCTATAATTTCCACCTGTTATCTATTCCATTTGCACAACAGCATGTGCAATGTATTGTCAATCAGTGTTGCTTCCTAAGTGGACAGTTTGATTTCACAGAAATGTGATTGACTTGGAGTTACATTGTGTTGTTTAAGTGTTCCCTTTATTTTTTTGAGCAGTATATATATATATATATATATATATATATATATATATATATAGACTGATCATTTCTTTGTCAGTGGGCAAACATACAAAATCAGCAGGGGATCAAATACTTTTTTCCCTCACTGTATATATACAGTTGAAGTAAGAAGTTTACATACACCTTAGCCAAATACATTTAAACTCAGTTTTTCACAATTCCTGACATTTAATCCTAGTAAAGAATCCCTGTCTTGGGTCAGTTAGGATCACCACTTTATTTTAAGAGCTGTTTAAAGGCACAGTCAACTTAATGTATGATACAAGTAATTTTTCCAACAATTGTTTACAGATTATTTCACTTATAATTCACTGTATCACAATTCCAGTGGGTCAGAAGTTTACATACACTAAGTTGACTGTGCCTTTAAATATCTTGGAAAATTCCAGAAAATGATGTCATGGTTTTAGAAGATTCTGATAGGCTAATTGACATAATTTGAGTAAATTGGAGGTGTACCTGTGGATGTATTTCGAGGCCTACCTTCAAACTCAGTGCCTCTTGGCTTGACATCATGGGAAAATCAAAAGAAATCATCCAATACCTCAGAACAAAATTGTAGACCTCCACAAGTCTGGTTCATCCTTGGGAGCAATTTCCAAACGCCTGAAGGTACCACGTTCATCTGTACAAACAATAGTACGCAAGTATAAACACCATGGGACCATGCAGCTGTCATACCGCTCAGGAAAGAGACGCGTTCTGTCTCCTAGAGATGAACGTACTTTGGTGCGAAAAGTGCAAATCAATCCCAGAACAACAGCAAAGGACCTTGTGAAGATGCTGGAGGAAACAGGTACAAAAGTATCTATATCCACAGTAAAATGAGTCCTATATCGACATAACCTGAAAGGCCACTCAGCAAGGAAGAAGCCACTGCTCCAAAATCGCCATAAAAAAGCCAGACTACGGTTTGCAACTGCACATGGGGACAAAGATCATACTTTTTGGAGAAATGTCCTCTGGTCTGATGAAACAAAAATAGAACTGTTTGGCCATAATGACCATCATTATGTTTGGAGGAAATAGGGGGTTTCTTGCAAGCAGAAGAACAGCATCCCAACCGTGAAGCACGGGGGTGGCAGCATCATGCTGTGGGGGTGCTTTGCTGCAGGAGGGACTGTTTCACTTCACAAAATAGATGGCATCATGAGGAAGGAAAATTATGTGGATATATTTTAGCAACATCTCAAGACATCAGTCAGGAAGTTAAAGCTTGGTCGCAAATGGGTCTTCCAAATGGACAATGACCCCAAGCATACTTCCAAAGTTGTGGCAAAATGGCTTAAGGACAACAAAGTCAAGGTATTGGAGTGGCCATCACAAAGCCCTGACCTCAATCCTATAGAGAATTAGTGGGCAGAACTGAAAAAGCGTGTGCGAGCAAGGAGGCCTACAAACCTGACTCAGTTACACAAGCTCTGTCAGGAGGAATGGGCCAAAATCCACCCAATTTATTGTGGGAAGCTTGTGGAAGGCTACCCGAAACGTTTGACCCAAGTTAAACAATTTAAAGGCAATGCTACCAAATACTAATTGAGTGTATGTAAACATCTGACCCACTGGTAATGTGATGAAAGAAATATATCTGAAATAAATCATTCTCTCCACTATTATTCGGACATTTCACATTCTTAAAATAAAGTGGTGATCCTAATTGACCTAAGACAGGGTATTTTTACTAGGATTAAATGTCAGGAATTGTGAAAACCTGAGTTTAAATGTATTTGGCTAAGGTGTATGTAAACTTCCGACTTCAACTGTCTATATATGTATATACATACATATATAAGATACAGGAAATATATAATATAAATACATATATAAGATACAGGAAATATATAATATAAATACATATATAAGATACAGGAAATATATAATATAAATATATATATAAGATACAGGAAATATATAATATAAATATATATATAAGATACAGGAAATATATAATATAAATACATATATAAGATACAGGAAATATATAATATAAATACATATATAAATACAGGAAATATATAATATAAATATATACTATACAGGAAAAATGAAAATCTTTAGGGAACTTTATTCATTAAACAAAACCGGAGAGCATTTAACCACGTTTCTCTGAACTGACCTTGTATCTTGTAAAGGAAAATGCCTTTCAGTAAAGAATTGAAAAGGGTTTTGTCTCGTCTAGGACAAATGTTTTGGATCATAAATAAAAACGGGTGAAAGGTATGAAACATTACTATGATGCGACAAAGCAAGAGCTCTCGCTCCAAATGACTCTGCTTTAAGATGAAAAATATCAAATGCGTTGCGTGGGTCATGTTGTGTGAGTTGGAATTGTGAGAATGGCCACCACACAACTCAGAGGGGGGAAAAAACAGTACTGTGGCATGTAGTGACTGAGAAAAAAAAAACTATTGGTACCACATACAGTGGGGAGAACAAGTATTTGATACACTGCCGATTTTGCAGGTTTTCCTACTTACAAAGCATGTAGAGGTCTGTAATTGTTATCATAGGTACACTTCAACTGAGAGAGAAGGAATCTAAAACAAAACTCCAGAAAATGACATTGTATGATTTTTAAGTAATTAATTTGCATTTTATTGCATGACATAAGTATTTGATACGTCAGAAAAGCAGAACTTAATATTTGGTACAGAAACCTTTGTTTGCAATTACAGAGATCATACGTTTCCTGTAGGTCTTGACCAGGTTTGCACACACTGCAGTGGGAATTTTGGCCCACTCCTCCATACAGACCTTCTCCAGATCCTTCACGTTTCGGGGCTGTCGCTGGGCAATACGGACTTTCAGCTCCCTCCAAAGACGTTCTATTGGGTTCAGGTCTGGAGACTGGCTAGGCCACTCCAGGACCTTGAGATGCTTCTTACAGAGCCACTCCTTAGCTGCCCTGGCTGTGTATTTCGGGTCGTTGTCATGCTGGAAGACCCAGCCACGACCCATCTTCAATGCTCTTACTGAGGGAAGGAGGTTGTTGGCCAAGATCTCGCAATACATGGCCCCATCCATCCTCCCCTCAATACGGTGCAGTCGTCCTGTCCCCTTTGCAGAAAAGCATCCCCAAAGAATGATGTTTCCACCTCCACGATTCACGGTTGGGATGGTGTTCTTGGGGTTGTACTCATCCTTCTTCTTCCTCCAAACACGGCGAGTGGAGTTTAGACCAAAAAGCTCTATTTTTGTCTCATCAGACCACATGACCTTCTCCCATTCCTCCTCTGGATCATCCAGATGGTCATTGGCAAACTTCAGACGGGCCTGGACATGCACTGGCTTGAGCAGGGGGACCTTGCGTGCGCTGCAGGATTTTAATCCATGACGGCGTAGTGTGTTACTAATGGTTTTCTTTGAGACTGTGGTCCCAGCTCTCTTCAGGTCATTGACCATGTCCTGCCGTGTAGTTCTGGGCTGATCCCTCACCTTCCTCATGATCATTGATGCCCCACGAGGTGAGATCTTGCATGGAGCCCCAGACCGAGGATGATTGACCGTCATCTTGAACTTCTTCCATTTTCTAATAATTGCGCCAACAGTTGTTGCCTTCTCACCAAGCTGCTTGCCTATTGTCCTGTAGCCCATCCCAGCCTTGTGCAGGTCTACAATTTTATGTCCTTACACAGCTCTCTGGTCTTGGCCATTGTGGAGAGGTTGGAGTCTGTTTGAGTGAGTGTGTGGACAGGTGTCTTTTATACATGTAACGAGTTCAAACAGGTGCAGTTAATACAGGTAATGAGTGGAGAACAGGAGGGCTTCTTAAAGAAAAATGAACAGGTCTGTGAGAGCCGGAATTCTTACTGGTTGGTAGGTGATCAAATACTTATGTCATGCAATAAAATGCAAATTAATTACTTAAAAATCATACAATGTGATTTTCTGGATTTTTGTTTTAGATTCCGTCTCTCACAGTTGAAGTGTACCTATGATAAAAAATGACAGACCTCTAAATGCTTTGTAACTAGGAAAACCTGCAAAATCGGCAGTGTATCAAATACTTGTTCTCCCCACTGTATGGTCTGCTCCCAGGGAGTTAAACATGACCTCTCTCTGAGTATGTGAGTCATTATTCTTCTTCATTTCTATCCCTCTAACCTGCATCAACAAACTGTATTGGGAGGTTGAGGGTGATGAACGGAGAGAAAGAGAAAGAGAGAGAGTAACAGGAAAAAAAAGAAAAAAAAAAGAAACTCGGATGACAGATCACTAGCGACCGTCAGGCAGGTGACGAACTAAATCGATAATGTGTATTATGTGTATCACAGAGTCAAGGAAAGATGGGTTGTTGACACCGGGGCTCAAGGCTTTGTGAATAGTCCAACAGAGTCAAGCAGTGTCATTAATTCACTTCTCCCTGCAGCTGAAAACACAATGGCATATGGGGGGGGGGGGGGGGGGGGGTAGTATAAAGAGGCACACATTACACACACAAGGAATTCATGCAGTAGAATGGAGGTGGAGTGTTACCTCTCTGAAGGAGAGTGTACAGAGATTGGTCTCTTGGTAGACAATAAAGAGACAGTTCTACAAGTTAACTATATAGGCTGTTATTGTGATGTATGCACATGCTTTTCTGAGTCCATTTAAGTGGAGCCTGGTGACAGTATTTTAGAAGAGGTGCAAGCTAAGCACTTACAAATGCATTGTAACTCACGTCTGTGCAAGATAAGCATTTGCAAACTCACTGGGGTTTACTCATCCATTCAGACCATGCAGGCTACTGCAATGCAAATCCTCCACATTGTAAAGTAACTTATTTAGCAAATGAAATTAGAAAACCGTTTGCTTCACCAAAATATGGCATATATATTCATTACTGAGAAACATCTATTTCTCAATCTCCATCAGATGATTACAGCAATTTACCACAATATCCCCCAAACACAGACATACTATTACTAGAGAGAAAAATCATCTAAACAAACCCTTATATCCTGCAGGCAGGCAGTATACAGTAGCTCAAACTATAACAGTTTTCTGCACAGAATATCGACCAGGATAAAGCCAGAGTTTAGAAGAAATAGTGAAATGGTATTTGATGACGAATAAATGTCTCCTCTTTATTTCAATTCGAGATAATTGCTTTCCAGGGAGGTTATATTATTATATTTGTAAAGTGTGCAGACCTTTTGTTCTTCCCTATTTATATAATACCTGTGAGGAAGGAACAAAAGATGGACCCTTAAACAATTCCTATTTATTCAAGTTAAAACAGCTGAAACTGAGCTCATCCAGTCAAAAATTCTTATTTTCCAAAGGTAGTTTGATCAAGTACTTTTGAAAATAGCAACATTTTGACTATACATTAAATAGTTCCCTTTATTGCAACCACTGGTTGAGTTGTACTTTATAAGGTGTCAATATATCCCTGGAGACTGCTCCATTTCGTATGTAGATGGACACAGCACTCCAATGATGACATGTTCTTTTCCAGGTTCCAGGTTCCGTCCAATTACTGTGCAGATGTGAACCAGCATATCTGGAATTCTTGAGAGGACAGAAGACCTCCCATTGGATCAAAGAGTTTATGTATAGTCACTGTCCACATAAACAGCTCCTAACCCCACAGTGACTTCATTATTTCTATTCCTGTCTCCACTCCTGAACCAACGGCCTCCCTCCCTGCTCATTAGGACTTTTTACTCTTCTTCTCTCAGGATGAGGTCCCTAATGTCACGCACGTCAGCTGAACACACACACCCCAATGTGAAACATCCTTATTGAAGGCTTGAATGCCAGGAAATTAACATAAATTGGTGATCTAACATTGATCAAGTATATGTAAATACATCCCTGATAATCTTCCTAATGTCACGCACGTCAGCTGAACACACACAAGCCCCTGGGTACACCGATTCACGCCCCTGCTGTATGCTATGCTGCTACTGCTAAGATGCTCAGTATATCATCTAACCTTGGGGCGGCAGATAGCTTAGTGGGTAAGAGCGTTGTGCCAGTAACCGAAAGGTCGCTGGTTCTAATCCCCGAGCCGACTAGGTGAAAAATCTGTCGATGTGCCCTTAAGCAAGGCACTTAACCCTAATTGCTCCTGTAAGTCGCTCTGGATAAGAGCGTCTGCTAAATGACTAAAATGTAAATGTAAATATCAGAATTCAAGATAACAAAATGATTACACTATACACTGAGTATACAAAACATTAAGAACACCTGCTCTTTCTATGACAGACTGACCAGGTGAATCCAGGTGAAAGCTATGATCCCTTATTGATGTCACTTGTTAAATCCACTTCAAACAGTGTAGATGAAGGGGAGACAGGCTAAAGAAGGTTGTTTAAGCCTTGAGACAATTAAGACATGGATTGTGTATGTGTGCCATTCAGAGGGTGAATGCGCAAAACAAAATATTTAAGTGCCTTTGAACGGGGTATGGTAATAGGTGCCAGGAGCATCGGTTTGTGTCAAGAACTGCAACTCTGCTGGGTTTTTCACACTCAACAGTTTCCCGTGTGTATCAAGAATGGTCCACCATCTAAAGGACATCCAACCAACTTGACACAACTGTGGGAAGCATTGGAGTCAACATGGGACAGCATCCCTGTGGAACGCTTGACAACTTGTAAAGTCCATGACCCGACGAACTGAGGCTGTTCTGAGGGCAAAAGGGAGGGGGGGTTGTGCAACTCAATATTAGGATTGTGCTCCTAATGTTTTGTACACTTGAGTGTATATGCGGCAGGAAGTAAAGAAGAATACATAAACAGCCTCTTCCTGAAGGATCGTAGAGATGATATCTGAATAATGTTTATATCCCCTCATTACTGTAGACCAGCTGTAACACCAAGCTCATTAGATTGTGTTCTACACATTGTTTCACTTCAGGGGTAGAACAATTGGCAAAGTGATGGAACAATTCTACTTTCTTAACAAGCTCAGAGGGGTTTACGTGAACATACATAAACATTGGAACTGCAATATAGCTTTGTGATGTTGTGCATATTTGGAGCAGACAGCATACATTTTCTCTGAAAACCAAAGACTGTACTGAGCTTGCATCCTCAAATGAACTGACGGAAACACAAAAACCAAAAGTGAACTAATTTCCAACACACCACTGGTACAAATAATATCATTAAACTGGTAAAATAATATCATTTAACTGGTACAAATAATATAATTAGACTATATAGCAAAAAAAATATACAAGATTTCATCACCTAATAGCTAGCTGGTCACCCACAAACATCAGCCATTTTCCTTTATTTTCTCCCTGGCTTTGTCTAATTGGATCATTAGCAGCTGGTTCATGAGTGCCATCCTGTTGTTCCTAACATTAAGAACTATACTCTGTGTTGTGCCAATGCAGTGCTGGCCTTGCTATGTGACTCTAAAAGGCAACGACAGCGGAGAGTTGCAAGAATAGATAATCATGTTGCCATTGTGACCTGGTCTGGCACAGAACAGAGACAAAAGGACTGCAGCTCTGTCTTTGTCTTGTGGCCACGGGTGTGGTTGTGTGTGCGTGTGCGTGTGCGTGCGTGCGTGTGTACAGTGCATGCACGTTAGTATGTCATAGAGAGCGAGAGAAAGAAGCAGGAGAGAGAGATAGAGTGTGTTGAGAAAGTGCCTATGCAAATGTGTGCATCTTTAGTGCAATAAAACTGCTATTATCATACGCAGCACATAATACCATCTAACCTTACAGGTGCAGAGTTGCTGCAACCTGGCAGACACAGGCAGCTGGTGACATCTCATTAGCCGTCTCAGCCGGCACCGCCATCAGCAGGCCATTACCTTTCAACTCCCCTTCCCAGACGGATGTCAATTCTCTGTGTGGCGTGCAGTGTCAAACTGTGGTCGCCCACCTTTGGAGTGCCTTCATTAGGGACGTCTCACTAATTAGCTGCCACTCATCCAATTGATCATCACCGTTTCTGTTTCTGTAGGCAGGTTTCAAAACTAAATGACACCTTTTGTCTTCTCACATTCACAGAGAAGTGAATGGCATGACTATTCAACAGGCTAGATGTTGTCTCCTGTGTGTCTTCTTGATTGACACCAGGCAGCTGGCATGTTCTTTGTTTTCAATGAACTAACTGAAAAATCATATTAACTACTTGACTGATTTCAAAGCAGCACTGCATCGCATGTACAACAAGAGTAGAGAAGAAGGGATAGGGGCAGGTTTGATGGCTAAAAAGCTATAGGCTGCATAAAAGAAATGGAACGGTTATCATCTGTTTTGCTAGTACAGACTAGAATATATTCCGGGATTCATCCAATGGCACTGAGGAGTATACCACCTCAGTCAACGGCTTCATCAATAAGTGCATCGACGACGTCGTCCCCACAGTGACCGCACGTACATATCCCAACCAGAAGCCATGGATTACAGGCAACATCCGCACCGAGCTAAAGGCTAGTGCTGCCGCTTTCAAGCAGCGGGAAACTAATCCGGACGCTTATAAGAAATCCCGCTATGCCCTCAGACGAACGATCAAAAAGGCAAAGCGTCAATACAGGACTAAGATTCGATCCTACAACACCGGCTCTGACGCTCAACAACGATGAGACAGCCTATAGGGAGGAGGTCAGAAACCTTGCAGTGTGGTGCCAGGACAACAACCTCTCCCTCAATGTGAGCAAGACAAAGGAGCTGATCGTGGACTACAGGAAAAGGAGGGCTGAACATTGACGGGGCTGTAGTGGAGCGGGTAGAGCGTTTCAAGTTCCTTGGTGTCAACATCACCAAGAAACTATCATGGTCCAAACACACCAAGACAGTCGTGAAGAGGGCACGACAACACCTTTTCCCCCTCAGGAGACTGAAAAGATTTGGCATGGGTCCTCAGATCCTCAAAAAGTTCTACAGTGTGTATGGCACAGTACATCACCGGGGCCAAGCTTCCTGCCATCCAGGACCTATATACTAGGCGGTGTCAGAGGAAAAAAATTGTGAAAGACTCCAGCCACCCAAGTCATAGACTGTTCTCTCTGCTACCGCATGGCAAGCGGTACCGGAGTGCCAAGTCTAGGTCCAAAAGACTCCTTAACAGCTTCTAGCCTTAAGACTGCTGAAAAATTAATCAAATGGCCACCAGGACTATTTGCATTGAAACCCCCCCCGCTTGTTTTTACACTGCTGCTACTCACTGTTTATTATCTATGCATAGTCACTTTACCCCTACCTACATGTACAAATTACCTCGACTAAGCTGTGCCCCCGCACATTGACTCGGTACCGGTACCCCCTTTATATAGATATATAAATATTTATTGAACTGCATTGTTGGTTAAGGGCTAGTAAGTAAGCATTTCACGGTAAGGTCTAAACCTGTTGTATTCTGCGCATGTGACAAATATAATGTGATTTGATTTGATTTGATCTCTCATTTTAATTATATGGGCTTTACATCCATTCACTGTAACTCACTGAAGAATGACTCCAATTAACACCACACACACTTTGTAGCTCAGTTGATAGTGGGAGCATGGTGCTTGTAACTTCAGGGCAGTGGGAGCACAGTGCTTATAACTCCAGGGTTGTGGGTTCGATTCCCAGGACCAACCATATGTAAAATGTATGCACGCATGACTAAGTCGCTTTGGTTAAAAGCATCTGGTAAATGGCATATACAGTGCATTCTGAAAATATTCAGACCCCTTGACTTTTTCCAATACCCCATAATGACAAAGCAAAAACAGCTTTTTAGAAATTTTAGCTCATTTATTTAAAAAAAATACACTTAAATATGACATTTACATAAGTATTCAGACCCTTTACTCAGTACTTTGTTGAAGCACCTTTGGCAGCAATTACAGCCTTGAGTCTTCTTGGGTATGACGCTACAAGCTTGGCACACCTGTATTTGGGGAGTTTCTCCCATTATTCTCTACAGATCCTCTCAAGCTCTGTCCTGTTGGAAAGTGAACCTTCACCCCAGTCTGAGGTCCTGAGTGCTCTGGAGCAGGTTTTCATCAAGGATCTCTCTGTACTTTGCTTGATCCTAACTAGTCTTGCTCAGTTTGGCCGGGCGGCCAGCTCTAGGAAGAGTCTTGGTGGTTGCAAACTTCTTCCATTTAAGAATGATGGAGGCTTCTCTGTTCTTGGGGACCTTCAATGCTGCAGAAATGTTTTGGTACCATTCCCCAGATCTGTGCCTTGACATAATCCTCTCTCGGAGCTCTACAGACAATTCCTTCGACCTCATGGCTTGGTTTTTGCTTTCCATTCCTAATCATATCCAATCAATTGGATTTACCACAGATGGACTCCAATCAAGTTGTAGAAACATCTCAAGGATGATCAATGGAAACAGGATGAACCTGAGCTCATAGCAAAGTGTCTGAATACTTATGTAAATAAGGTATTTCTGTTTTTCATTTTCTGAGTCCCAGAGAGGATGAACCGGAGCCCCAGAGAGGATGAACCGGAGCCCCAGAGAGGATGAACCGGAGCCCCAGAGAGGATGAACCGGAGCCCCAGAGAGGATGAACCGGAGCCCCAGAGAGGATGAACCGGAGCCCCAGAGAGGATGAACCGGAGCCCCAGAGAGGATGAACCGGAGCCCCAGAGAAGATGAACCGGAGCCCCAGAGAGGATGAACCGGAGCCCCAGAGAGAATGAACCGGAGCCCCAGAGAGGATGAACCGGAGCCCCAGAGAGGATGAACCGGAGCCCCAGAGAGGATGAACCGGAGCCCCAGAGAGGATGAACCGGAGCCCCAGAGAGGATGAACCGGAGCCCCAGAGGAGGTTTGTGTACCATGAAATCAAAGATGGGTGAGATGCATTCACAGCTGTCTGGCACAGCTTGTTTATGAAGTCCATTCACCATTAAAAAGTGTATGTTGTATTTCCGTTGATTTAATAGTGAAGACATATAGAAGGCATCTACTACAGGAGATATTAGATATTGGGTTTCACTTTCCTATTAAATAATTATTGACTTATAGGCCTACATAGTTCATCAGGATGTTCTCATATTACAGTGCCTTCAGAATATATTCATACCTCTTGACTTATTCCAAATGTTGTTGTGTTACAGCCTGAATTCAAAATGGATAAATATGTGTTATTTTCCCTCACCCATCTACACACAATACCCCATAAAGTGAAAACATGTATTTTTTATTTTTTGGAAAATTAAATACAGAAATATTCACTTAATATATTCAATACATGTTAGAATCACCTTTGGCAGCGATTACAGCTGTGAGTCTTTCTGGGAAAGTCTCTAAGAGCTTACCCAGACACCTGGATTGTACAATATTTGCACATTACTCTTTTAATAATTGGTTGTTGATCATTGCTAGACAGCCCTTTCCAAGTTTTGCCATACATGTTCAGTCCGATTTAAGTCAAAACTGTAACTAGGCCACTCAGGAACATTCAATGTTGTCTTGGTAATCAGCTCCAGTGTAGATTTGGCCTTGTGTTTTAGGTTATTGTCCTGCTGAAAGGTGAATTATTCTCCCATTGTCTGTTGGAAAGCAGACTGAACCAGGTTTTCCTCTAGGATTTTGCCTGTGCTTAGCTATATTCTGTTAATTTTTATCCTAAAACATTCCCTTGCCGATTACATGCATACCCATAACATGATGCAACCACCACCATGCTTGAAAATATGAAGAGTGGTAGTTGGATTTGCCCCAAACATAATGCTTTGTATTCAGGACATGAAGTTAATTTCTTTGCCACATTTTTTGCAGTTTTACTTTAGTGACTTATTACAAACAGGATGCATGTTTTGGAATATTTTTATTCTGTACAGGCTTCCTTCTTTTCACTCTGTCAATTAGGTTAGTATTGTGGAGTAACTACAATGTTGTTGATCCATCCTCAGTTTTTTCCTATCACAGCCATTAAACACTGTAACTATTTTAAAGTCACCATTGGCCTCATGGTGAAATCCCTGAGCGGTTTCCTTCCTCTCCGGCAACTGAGTTAGGAAGGACACCTGTATCTTTGTGGTGACTGGGTGTATTGATACACCATCCAAAGTGTAATGGTGACTCAAAGGGATATTCAATGTACTGTATGCTTTTTTTATTTTGACCCATCTACCAATAGGTGCCCTTCTTTGCGAGGCATTGGAAAACCTCCATGGTCTTTGTGGTTGGATCTGTGTTTGAAATTCACTGCTTGACTGAGGGACCTAACATATACAGTGGGGAGAACAAGTATTTGATACACCGCCGATTTTGCAGGTTTTCCTACTTACAAAGCATGTAGAGGTCTGTAATTTTTATCATAGGTACACTTCAACTGTGAGAGACGGAATCTAAAAAAAAAAAAAATCCAGAATATCACATTGTATGATTTTTAAGTAATTAATTTGCATTTTATTGCATGACATAAGTATTTGATCACCTACCAACAAGTAAGAATTCCAGCTCTCACAGACCTGTTAGTTTTTCTTTAAGAAGCCCTCCTGTTCTCCACTCATTAACTGTATTAACTGCACCGGTTTGAACTCGTTACCTGTATAAAAGACACCTGTCCACACACTCAATCAAACAGACTCCAACCTCTCCACAATGGCCAAGACCAGAGAGCTGTGTAAGGACATCAGGGATAAAATTGTAGACCTGCACAAGGCTGGGATGGGCTACAGGACAATAGGCAAGCAGCTTGGTGAGAAGGCAACAACTGTTGGCGCAATTATTAGAAAATGGAAGAAGTTCAAGATGACGGTCAATCACCCTTGGTCTGGGGCTCCATGCAAGATCTCACCTCATGGGGCATCAATGATCATGAGGAAGATGAGGGATCAGCCCAGAACTACACAGCAGGACCTGGTCAATGACCTGAAGAGAGCTGGGACCACATTCTAAAAGAAAACCATTAGTAACACACTATGCCGTCATGGATTAAAATCCTGCAGCGCACGCAAGGTCCCCCTGCTCAAGCCAGCGCATGTCCAGGCCCGTCTGAAGTTTGCCAATGACCATCTGGATGATCCAGAGGAGGAATGGGGGAAGGTCATGTGGTCTGATGAGACAAAAATAGAGCTTTTTGGTCTAAACTCCACTCGCCGTGTTTGGAGGAAGAAGAAGGATGAGTACAACCCCAAGAACACTATCCCAACCGTGAAGCATGGAGGTGGAAACATCATTCTTTGGGGATGTTTTTCTGCAAAGGGGACAGGACAACTGCACCGTATTGAGGGGAGGATGGATGGGGCCATGTATCGCGAGATCTTGGCCAACAACCTCCTTCCCTCAGTAAGAGCATTGAAGATGGGTCGTGGCTGGTTCTTCCAGCATGACAACGACCCGAAACACACAGCCAGGGCAACTAAGGAGTGGCTCCGTAAGAAGCATCTCAAGGTCCTGGAGTGGCATAGCCAGTCTCCTGACCTGAACCCAATAGAAAATCTTTGGAGGGAGCTGAAAGTCCGTATTGCCCAGCGACAGCCCCGAAACCTGAAGGATCTGGAGAAGGTCTGTATGGAGGAGTGGGACAAAATCCCTGCTGCAGTGTGTGCAAACCTGGTCAGGTCCTACAGGAAATGTGTGATCTCTGTAATTGCAAACAAAGGTTTCTGTACCAAATATTAAGTTCTGCTTTTCTGATGTATCAAATACTTATGTCATGCGATAAAATGCAAATGAATTACTTAAAAATCATACAATGTGATTTTCTGGATTTTTGTTTTAGATTCCATCTCTCACAGTTCATGTGTACCTATGATAAAAATTACAGACCTCTACATGCTTTGTAAGTAGGAAAACCTGCAAAATCGGCAGTGTATCAAATACTTGTTCTCCCCACTGTATGTGTGGGGTACAGAGATGAGGTAGTCATTCAAAAACCATGTTAAACACTATTATTGCACACAGAGTGATTCCATACAACTTATGCGACTTGTTAAGCAACTTTTTTACTCCTGAACTTATTTAGGCTTGCCATAACAAAGGGGTTGAATACTTATTGACTGAAGTCATTTCAGCATTCCATTTTTAATTAATTTGTAAACATTTCAAAAAACCTAATTCCACTTTGACATTACGGGGTATTTTGTGTAGGCCAGTGACACAAAATCTCATACAAAATGTGGAAAAAGTAAGGGGGTGTGACTACTTTCTGAAGGCACTGTATAGTGTATAGCATTTATTAAATAAACTCTTCAAAAGCACTGTCTGAATACAGAAAAGCCGTGGGACTATTCCAAGGCCCAACCTAACAGGCACCCAAACAGTATGTTAGAGTACAACACTGAAATATCATTACTTGACAAAAAAGACAGAGATGAAGAAAAACTATGCACTTCACTACTATATCCCAATCATTGTTCAGTCACTATCGATCATTGAGAACAATTTCAAGGCATGTCAAGTTGGGTTCACACACTACACCAGCATTTCTGCATTATCCCATATTCCCACAGTTGAGTGTAAATAATGTATTTTTAAAGACATAGAAGATAATGAATATTACATGTTGCCGTAGTGGACTGGACATGCTGTCTGCACTTGTACCTTCAACTACTGTTTAATTATACACCATGTGATAGAAGCTCTTGGTTATTGCTGACGTGCCAACACATTTGTCGCCGAGACATCTTAAGAACAATTCTGAGTGGCAGAAAACGCAAGAATGTTGAGTTGTATTTGACATAACTGGGGCGAACACAATGGGTTCTAAATAATTTATGTCCACTAAAACATCATGAGGCAAAAACAGTCTTTTTTTTTGGGGGGGGGGGGGGATGTTAACTCAATTATGTACATGTGCTAACCAAGCTGTAGTGATACAACCACAGTAGAGGAGGAATAGGATGAAGGTGGAGTGAGTCAGTGTGTAGAGGACAACCACACACTGCATCCCACACTACTGTCAACCTTAACAAAATGTCTCCTTCACAAGGATTTTAAACAATTAGATAAAAAGCGAGTTACAGTTTGAATTCTCCTGATGGTTTTCCCACAAAGCACCCCTGGGAAGAGCAGAACCAAGACAGCGAGGTTTAACCTTCTGCTCACTCTCACACACCCCAGAGGCTGAAGACAATAAGGGTGTTTTCACACCTCGTTCTGAGCTACAGTTCAAATCAGAATTTGATCATCTGTTACATTGTATTTTTATAAAATGTTTTGGTCCTGTTGGTTTCACATTGCCGAATGTCAAACTAACTAAAATGCCTAAACAAAACCACATGGTCATGTAAGTCATTTATTTATTGGAGAAAGATGAATCCATCTATGATTATCAAAAAGCATGACTTGTGTGTCCCAAACATCATATTACTTTGGCTTTGCTCTTCCAACAACATGAGGGAGGAAACAGGGAAATAGCCTCTCTAACTGCCACGTGAATAGACTATATTCAGTAGCCTATGGGGGAATCTCAATTGCATATTCCTCACGTCCTCTCTCCTCGTCTCCTTCTCAAACCCCATTTGAGAAGAACGCTAGAGGTCCCTCCCCTCTGACTTTCTCCTCCAATGGGTTTGGAAAAGGAGACGAGGCGAGAGGACAGAGTAGTATGTAATTGAGATTCTCCCTATATACCCGGTATAGCACTGTCTCCCTTCATCTGCATCGGATGCACTCAGAAATGCTCTGCTACTCACAGAATGTTTTAAAGATAACAGGTTATGGTACTGCGTGCATTTCATCAAATGCTCACAGTCAAACAACCAATAATACTGCACGCTTCTGGTTCTTTTCCTGTGTTTGGTCCGGACTGTGTTCTCACCTGCAGCGAACCGCACCATGGTACGAATGAAATCGGACCGAGACCACCCTTTTTGAGTGAACCACGGTATGTTGTTTAGGGCACTCCCGAGTGCGGATAGAGTGTTCACACCAGACCGAACGAACCCAACCAAGTGGGAAAACGCTCCAAAACAAAGCCCCCTAACTCAAGAACAAGAGAGGGACACATTGTCTTATTTCCTTACAGCTTTGACCTACTCTGAGTTACAGCTCAATACTCAGCTACTCTCTCATCCCAGGGTGCCGAGTGAAAAGAAAAGTCAGAACTTAGATGATTAAGTTCAAGTCAATGTGACCGACTGGGTTCAAATCCGGCTCTCCTGCGCACCTGTACTATCCCATTGAGCTAAAGCCAAGGCATAACCTCAGGGTGTAGCACATCAGAGAAAACAAGTCTTCACTGGATGGTGTTCAGAGATAGATAGGAGGGGTTGAGTGGAGCTGAAGGATGGGACTAAAAACAAACAAAAGATAACTATAGTAAAATATATCCGTAAAATGTATATCGTATGTATAAGTTGGAAGTAGAAGCCTAAGTGTTGTTGTCCATTAGTTCACTCCAATTAGGAGAGGGATGGTAGGGTTAGGGGAAAATAATAAAG
This sequence comes from Coregonus lavaretus, assembly GCF_964263955.1. Classification (NCBI taxonomy): domain Eukaryota; kingdom Metazoa; phylum Chordata; class Actinopteri; order Salmoniformes; family Salmonidae; genus Coregonus; species Coregonus lavaretus. Next base: position 7,905,545 of record NC_139992.1, on the reverse strand, counting down.
GAAAATATATACAAAAATATATATATTTTATCATCTATACGCGATATTAAACCTGATCAACCCCCTCACAAGTACAACAGTAAATCTACAGTATGATGCAACTTACCCCAACCCCGTCCTCTTGTCGGTACTGCTTCCAGGCTCGGCCTGTGTCACTGAACAGCAGCAGGTAGCCGCTGACCCAGTCTGAGCCTCCGTAGCACCCCTGTGTGGCGACGGCCGTCACCTCCATCCTGTCCCTGAGGTCCAGCTGCAGCCACGGATGTCTGTCTGTCACCTGGGGGGACCAGCCTCCCGCTCCTCAGGAGACCAGAGAGAGAAAACCTTCCTTTTAAGAATTCAGTCAATGCACAGTTTGGATCGAATTGTGGTCTGTGTTCTGTCTAGAGTCTAGATAACCCTTACCCCTGTGGGCCTCGCCTGCCTGCAATGCAATTGGTGATGAATTATTGCATTGCTGTCTGCATAGAGAGTATCTTGTGTATGCTAGGATCCTCTGTATAGCCTACTGCATGTGAGGTGATTGTTGTGCCGTATGAACTAACCCCCTCTAACATGCCGTATGAACTAACCCCCTATATCATGCTGTATGAACTAACCCCCTCTATCATGCTGTATGAACTAACCCCCTCTATCATGCTGTATGAACTAACCCCCTCTACCATGCTGTATAAACTAACCCCCTCTACCATGCTGTATGAACTAACCCCCTCTATCATGCTGTATGAACTAACCCCCTCTACCATGCTGTATGAACTAACCCCCTCTATCATGCTGTATGAACTAACCCCCTCTATCATGCTGTATGAACTAACCCCCTCTATCATGCTGTATGAACTAACCCCCTATATCATGCTGTATGAACTAACCCCCTCTATCATGCTGTATAATCTAACCCCCTCTATCATGCTGTATGAACTAACCCCCTCTACCATGCTGTATGAACTAAACCCCTCTATCATGCTGTATGAACTAACCCCCTGTATCATACTGTATGAACTGACCCCCTCTACCATGCTGTATGAACTAACCCCCTCTACCATGCTGTATGAACTAACCCCCTGTATCATGCTGTATGATCTAACCCCCTCTATCATGTTGTATGAACTAACCCCCTCTACCATGCTGTATGAACTAACCCCTTCTATCATGCTGTATGATCTAACCCCCTCTATCATGCTGTATGAACTAACCCCCTGTATCATGCTGTATGATCTAACCCCCTCTATCATGCTGTATGAACTAACCCCCTCTACCATGCTGTATGAACTAACCCCCTCTATCATGCTGTATGATCTAACCCCCTCTATTATGCTGTATGAACTAACCCCCTGTATCATGCTGTATGATCTAATCCCCTCTATCATGCTGTATGAACTAACCCCCTGTATCATGCTGTATGAACTAACCCCCTCTACCATGCTGTATGAACTAACCCCCTCTACCATGCTGTATGAACTAACCCCCTCTACCATGCTGTATGAACTAACCCCCTGTATCATGTTGTATGATCTAACCCCCTCTATCATGTTGTATGATCTAACCCCCTCTATCATGCTATATGAACTAACCCCCTCTACCAGACTGTATGATCTAATCCCCTCTATCATGCTGTATGAACTAACCCCCTGTATCATGCTGTATGAACTAACCCCCCCTACCATGCTGTATGAACTAACCCCCTCTACCAAGCTGTATGACCTAACCCCCCCTACCATGCCGTATGAACTAACCCCCTCTATCATACTGTATGAACTAACCCCCTCTACCATTCTGTGTGAACTAACCCCCTCTACCATGCTGTATGAACTAACCCCCTCTATCATGCTGTATGAACTAACCCCCTCTATCATGACATATGAACTAAACCCCTCTATCATGCTGTATGAACTAACCCCCTCTACCATGCTGTATGAACTAACCCCCTCTATCATGCTGTATGAACTAACCCCCTCTATCATGCTGTATGAACTAACCCCCTCTACCATGCTGTATGATCTAATCCCCTCTATCATGCTGTATGAACTAACCCCCTCTATCATGCTGTATGATCTAATCCCCTCTATCATGCTGTATGAACTAACCCCCTGTATCATGCTGTATGAACTAACCCCCTCTACCATGCTGTATGAACTAACCCCCTCTACCATGCTGTATGAACTAACCTCCTCTACCATGCTGTATGAACTAACCCCCTCTACCATGCTGTATGAACTAACCCCCTGTATCATGCTGTATGATCTAACCCCCTCTATCATGTTGTATGATCTAACCCCCTCTATCATGCTGTATGAACTAACCCCCTCTACCATGCTGTATGATCTAATCCCCTCTATCATGCCGTATGATCTAACCCCCTCTACCATGCTGTATGAACTAACCCCCTCTATCATGCTGTATGAACTAACCCCCTCTAACATGCCGTATGAACTAACCCCCTATATCATGCTGTATGAACTAACCCCCTCTATCATGCTGTATGAACTAACCCCCTCTATCATGCTGTATGAACTAACCCCCTCTACCATGCTGTATAAACTAACCCCCTCTACCATGCTGTATGAACTAACCCCCTCTATCATGCTGTATGAACTAACCCCCTCTACCATGCTGTATGAACTAACCCCCTCTATCATGCTGTATGAACTAACCCCCTCTATCATGCTGTATGAACTAACCCCCTCTATCATGCTGTATGAACTAACCCCCTATATCATGCTGTATGAACTAACCCCCTCTATCATGCTGTATAATCTAACCCCCTCTATCATGCTGTATGAACTAACCCCCTCTACCATGCTGTATGAACTAAACCCCTCTATCATGCTGTATGAACTAACCCCCTGTATCATACTGTATGAACTGACCCCCTCTACCATGCTGTATGAACTAACCCCCTCTACCATGCTGTATGAACTAACCCCCTGTATCATGCTGTATGATCTAACCCCCTCTATCATGTTGTATGAACTAACCCCCTCTACCATGCTGTATGAACTAACCCCTTCTATCATGCTGTATGATCTAACCCCCTCTATCATGCTGTATGAACTAACCCCCTCTATCATGCTGTATGATCTAATCCCCTCTATCATGCTGTATGAACTAACCCCCTGTATCATGCTGTATGAACTAACCCCCTCTACCATGCTGTATGAACTAACCCCCTCTACCATGCTGTATGAACTAACCTCCTCTACCGTGCTGTATGAACTAACCCCCTCTACCATGCTGTATGAACTAACCCCCTGTATCATGCTGTATGATCTAACCCCCTCTATCATGTTGTATGATCTAACCCCCTCTATCATGCTGTATGAACTAACCCCCTCTACCATGCTGTATGATCTAATCCCCTCTATCATGCCGTATGATCTAACCCCCTCTACCATGCTGTATGAACTAACCCCCTCTATCATGCTGTATGAACTAACCCCCTCTATCATGCTATATGATCTAACCCCCTCTATCATGTTGTATGATCTAACCCCCTCTATCATGCTGTATGAACTAACCCCCTCTACCATACTGTATGATCTAATCCCCTCTATCATGCTGTATGAACTAACCCCCTGTATCATGCTGTATGAACTAACCCCCTCTACCATGCTGTATGAACTAACCCCCTCTACCATGCTGTATGACCTAACCCACTCTACCATGCCGTATGAACTAACCCCCTCTATCATACTGTATGAACCAACCCCCTCTACCATTCTGTGTGACCTAACCCCCTCTACCATGCTGTATGAACTAACCCCCTCTATCATGCTGTATGAACTAACCCCCTCTATCATGCCATATGAACTAAACCCCTCTATCATGCTGTATGAACTAACCCCCTCTACCATGCTGTATGAACTAACCCCCTCTATCATGCTGTATGAACTAACCCCCTCTATCATGCTGTATGAACTAACCCCCTCTACCATGCTGTATGATCTAATCCCCTCTATCATGCTGTATGAACTAACCCCCTCTATCATGCTGTATGATCTAATCCCCTCTATCATGCTGTATGAACTAACCCCCTGTATCATGCTGTATGAACTAACCCCCTCTACCATGCTGTATGAACTAACCCCCTCTACCATGCTGTATGAACTAACCCCCTCTACCATTCTGTATGAACTAACCCCCTCTACCATGCTGTATGAACTAACCCCCTGTATCATGCTGTATGATCTAACCCCCTCTATCATGTTGTATGATCTAACCCCCTCAATCATGCTGTATGAACTAACCCCCTCTACCATGCTGTATGATCTAATCCCCTCTATCATGCCGTATGATCTAACCCCCTCTACCATGCCGTATGATCTAACCCCCTCTATCATGCTGTATGAACTAACCCCCTCTACCATGCTGTATGAACTAGTCTCCTCTATCATGATGTATGAACTAACCCCCTCTACCATGCCGTATGAACTAACCCCCTCTATCATACTGTATGAACTAACCCCCTCTACCATGCTGTATGAACTAACCCCCTCTCCCATGCTGTTTGAACTAACCCCCTCTACCATGCTGTATGAACTGACCCCCTCTACCATGCTGTATGAACTAACCCCCTCTATCATACTGTATGAACTAACCCCCTCTATCATGCTGTATGAACTAACCCCCTCTATCATGCTGTATGAACTAACCCCCTCTATCGTGTTGTATGAACTAACCCCCTCTATCATGCTGTATGAACTAACCCCCTCTATCGTGTTGTATGAACTAACCCCCTCTATCTGGAGAGATGGAGTGAGAAAACACACCATTTGGCTTAAATAACATGTCAGATGTATCAGTGCACTTCATACACTGGTGAATAAAACACCTCAGCACCTTACACAACATCCAAACACTAATGTGAAAGTGTGATACGGCAGTGCTGTGTACAATTAGTAGAGTCAGACCCCACAAGCCGCCCAGCTATCAAGCTGAAGAAGACAGGTCAGCTCTGGCAGAAAGGTTCATTACTCAGCTGCTCTGGGCTGGGACACACCACCATGGGAGCAGATGAGTGCAGCATATCAAACCAGAGTCTGAGACACAGAGGAAGCATCGTTTACGGATCCCCCCCCCCCCCAGAGAGGAGGATTATTCTGGTTGTTACAGACAAATGTACTGTAGCCAAGGTCAAAATAACCTGGGGTAAGTCAGGTGTTCACCTTCCACACCCCAAGTCATTGAGAATCATTATCTAGTTATAGAACGTAGATTTATATCTAGATTCATTTATTAACCTGTGACCCATGTTGTTAGGGCTAAGAGCAACATTTAAAAATTGGGGATTTATATGAAAACCTATCTTTTTCAATAATAACCATTATGATATTTCAAACTAATCCTGAATGAAGTTCTTTTGAGTATGATCTCCTCATATTACACCATACAAGACTGTTCAGGAAACTAAACTTCCCGGCGGCTCTGAAATCAGTAACACTTTATATTTTATTAACCTTTTGTAACACGAGTAAATGGGATTAATTCCCCAAAATAAGCATATATTTAAAAATGTCACATATTTACAGTAACATTTGATGTTTAAGAATAGTGCCATCGGACTTTTATCTCTAACTATGAAATGCTATTGGCTATAAACTCAGTTCCAATTGCATCTGAAAGAGGAGATTCTCAACCTGTTATGGAGACATTGACTGGAAACTAAATATTTATTTACATAAATTACAAATAAAAAAAGAGTTATAGTGGCCGCCACGACTCCCAGGCTCCATATTTATATATTTTCAGGGTACATACATCTATCTACCTCTGGTGCTTTTATCACAAAGTGCATTATTGAGTCAACATTTTTAGCTTTGTATACACAAACAAGATACTTTTTGCCCCTCCATATTAACACAGAAGTCATGGTAAATGGTGATTTTTTTGGGGTCGGTAACTAGTTGCTGAACAAAGTCCTAACATTTCTGAAGGATAAAAAAAAGGGTTGAGAAATGATTATGTTTTTGACCCCTGTCGGCACGTTTAGGGTTAAGACTGAAACATGAAATAAAAAAAGATAACTTTCCATTGTAACTCACCATCTCTTCTGTTGATCTTGGAGAAGTGTGGAGCATAACTGACAGAGGACTGAGAGGAGCTCTTAAAAGAGGCCTGGGGCAGCATGGATACCAATGGGCCATTGCAGATATCTGTAAGAGTAAAATAGAGAGTACGTTAGTTCATGCTTGGGTATAATATATAGAGCTTTAGGACCAGCATCTGCTAGAGCAAGGGTGTCAAACATGCAGAATAAAACATTATATACAGTATATATACAGTGCATTAGGAAAGTTTTCAGACCCTTTGACTTTTTCCACATTCTGTTACGTTACAGCCTTATTTTAAAATGTATTAAATAGTTTTTCCCCCCTCATCAATCTACAAACACAATACCCCATAATGACAACGCAAAAACAGGTTTTTAGACATTTTTACAAATGTGTAAAAAAAAATAAAAAAAATATCACATTTACTTAAGTATTCATACCCTTCACTCAGTACTTTGTTGAAATACCTTTGGCAGCGATGACAGCCTTGAGTCATCTTGGGTATGATGCTACAAGTTTGGCACACATTCTTCTCTGCAGATCCTCTCAAGCTCTGTCATGTTGGATGGGGAGCGTTGCTGCACAGCTATTTTCAGGTCTCTCCAGAGATGTTCGATTGGGTTCAAGTCCAGGCTCTGGCTGGGCCACTCAAGGACATTCAGAGACTTGTCCCTAGGCCACTCCTGCATTGTCTTGGCTGTGTGCTTAGGGTCATTGTCCTGTTGGAAGGTGAACCTTTGCCCCAGTCTGAGATCCTGAGCGCTCTGGAGCAGGTTTTCATCAAGTAGTTCTCTGTACTTGGCTCCGTTCATCTTTCCCTCGAATCTGACTAGTCTCCCAGTCCCTGCCACTGAAAAACATCCCCACAGCATGATGCTGCCACCACCACGCTTCACCGTAGGGATGGTGCCAGGTTTCCTCCATACATGACACTTGGCATTCAAGCCAGAGTTCAATATTGGTTTCATCAGACCAGAGAATCTTGTTTCTCATGGTCTGAGAGTCCTTTAGGTGCCTTTTGGCAAATGCCAAGCGGGTTGTCATGTGCCTTTTACTGAGGAGTGGCATCCATCTGGCGACTGTATCATAAAAGCCTGATTGCTGGAGTGCTGCAGAGATGCTTGTCCTTCTGGAAAGTTCTCCCATCTCCACAGAGGCACTCTGGAGCTCTTTCAGAGTGACCATCAGGTTTTTGGTCACCTTCCTGACCAAGGCCCTTCTCCCCCGATTGCTCAGATAGGAAGAGTATTGGTGGTTCCAAACTTCTTCCATTTAAGAATGATGGAAGTCACTGTGTTCTTGGGGACCTTCAATGCTGCAGACATTTTTTGGTATCCTTCCCCAGATCTGTGCCTTGACACAATCCTGTCTCGGAGCTCTACGGACAATTCCTTTGACCTCATAGCTTGTTTTTTTCTCTGACATGCACTGCCAACTGTGGGACGTTATATAGACAGGTGTGTGCCTTTCCACAATTTTTTTTTTTTTTTTTTTTTCATCATGTCCAATCAATTGAATGTACCACAGGTGGACTCCGATCAAGTTGTAGAAACATCTCAATTTCGAGTCTCATAGAAAAGGGTCTGAATACTTATATAAATAAGGTATTTCATTTTTTTCATTTTTAATAAATTAGCATTATGGGGTATTGTGTGTAGATTGATGAGGAACAACTTGTATTTAATCAATTTTAGAGTAAGGCTATAACATAACAAAATGTGGAAAAAGTCAACGGGTCTGAATACTTTCCGAATGCACTGTATATATATATATATACTGTATATATATATATACACTACCAGTCAATAGTTTGGACACACCTACTCATTCAAGGGTTTTTCTTTATTTTTACTATTTTTTACATTGTAAAATTATAGTGAAGACCTCAAAACTATTAAATAGCACATATGGAATCAGGTAGTAACCAAATAAGTGTTAAACAAATATATTTTATATTTGCCAAGAGTGTGCAAAGCTGTCATCAAGGCAAAGGGTGGCTATTTAAAGAAGTGTAGTGATGGGATGGACGGAGTCAGGCGCAGGAGTGTGAAGAAGGAATATGCTTTATTCAGCCCAATAAGGTAGTCCGCAGCAATGCGTGAACACGATCCCAGTGTGACTTAAATGCGTACTGGGAACCAAACATACACAGGTAAATATTCCCAGCGATAAAAATAACAAAGATGCTCAACCGAGCTAGCGATACCTCCACAAAGTAACAATAACACACAAAGACATGGGGGAGCAGAGGGAATACTTATACAGACACTGATGAGGGGATATGAACCAGGTGTGTGTGAAAACAAGACAAATCAAATGGAATGATGAACAGAGGAGCGGCAGAGGCTAGAAGGCAGGTGACGATGAACACCGAAGCCTGCCTGAACAAGGAGAGGAGGCAGTCTCGGAGGGATCCGTGACAGTACCCCCCCCCCCCTGACGCGCAGCTCCAGCAGCGTGCTGACACCGGCCGTTCCGGATGACGACGGTGGAAATCCCACAACAGAGAAGGATCGAGGACATCCTCCGTACCGTACCCCTCCCACTCCACAAGGTACTGAAGGCCTCCCGCCCGATGCCTCGAATCCCGGATGGAACAGACAGAGTACGCCGGGGCCCCCTCGATGTCGGGACCTCCCACACCTCAGACTCCTGGAGCGGACCAGCCACCACCGGCCTAAGGAGAGACACGTGAAACGAGGGGTTAATACGGTAATCAGTAGGAAGCAGCAACCTATACGTCACCTTGTTCACTCTCCTCAGGACTTTGAACGGCCCCGCAAACCGCGGACCCAGCTTCCGGCAGGACAGGCGGAGGGGCAAGTTCCGGGACGAGAGCCAGACCCGATCACCCGGTAAAAAGAGCGGGGCCTCACTGCGGTGGAGGTCAGCGTTGGACTTCTGGCGACGCACGGCACGCTGGAGGTGGACGTGGGCGGCATTCCATGTCTCCTCCAAGCGTCAAAACCAGTTGTCCACCACAGGAGCTTCGGTCTGGCTCTGATGCCACGGTGCCAGGACAGGCTGATACCCTAAAACACATTGGAATTGGGACATGTTAGTGGAGGAGTGGCGGAGAGAGTTCTGGGCATATTCGGCCCATGGCAAGAACACCGACCACTCCCCCGGCCAGTCCTGGCAGTAGGACATCAGAAACCTACCCATATCCTGATTCACCCTTTCCACCTGCCCATTAGATTTGGGGAGAAAACCAGAGGTCAGGCTGACCGAGACCCCAAGACGTTCCTTGAACGCCTTGCAGACCCTAGACGTAAACTAGGGACCCCGGTCAGACACTATGTCCTCTGGCACCCCGTAGTGCCGGAGGACATGAGTTAAAAGGGCTTCCGCAGTCTGCAGAGCCATGGGGAGACCGGGCAGCGGAAGGAGGCAGCAGGCTTTAGAAAAGCGGTCCACAACGACCAGGATGGTGGTGTTACCTTGAGAGGGGGGAGATCCGTTAGAAAATCAATGGATAAGTGGGACCATGGCCGTTGTGGAACTGGTAAGGGATGTAACTTACCCGCTGGAAGGTGCCTATGCGCACACCTAGCAGGAGGAGACATACACCCTCACGTCCTTAGCCAAGGTAGGCCACCCGTACTTCCCAGTAAGGCAGCACACTGTACGGCCGATACCTGGGTGACCAGAGGAGGGGGACGTGTGTGCCTAATAGATAAGTTGATCACGAACAAGAGACGGCACGTACCGCAGCCCACCTCGGCACTGAGGTGGAGATGGCTCTGTGCATAACACCCGCTCTATGTCCGCGTCCACCGCAGACACCACACTGCAGGAGGCTGGAAGTATGGGGGTGTTGTCTATGGGCCTCTCCTCTGTGTCATCCAGCCATGACAGTGCGTCTGCCTTCACGTTCTTAGTACCTGGTATGTATGACAACGTCAGTCCAGACGAGGAAAGGGTGTTTCACCCCCTTGAGCCAGTGCCTCCACGCGGTCAGGGCTCTGACAACAGCCAACAGCTCCCGATCACTAACGTCATAGTTCTGCTCCGCCGGGCTGAGCTTCTTAGAGAAGAAGGCACAGGGGTGGAGCTTGAGTGGCGTGCCCGAGCGTTGCGATAGGACAGCGCCTATCCCTATCTTGGACGCATCCACCTCCACTATGAATGGTAATGATGGATCGGGATGGGCCATTACCGGGGCTGAGGTGAACAGAGCTCTCAGATTACTGAAAGCCCTGTCAGCCTCAGCAGACCAGCGGAGCCGGGACGGCCCACCCTTCAACAGAGAGGTGATGGGAGCTGCAGCCTTTGCCAACGCCCCGATTAAACCTCCGATAGTAATTGGCAAAGCCAATTAAAGCGCTGCACATCCTTCACCGTGGTGGGAGTCAGCCAATTCCGCACGGCAGAGATGCGTTCTCCCTCCATCGCCACACCTGAAATGGTGATGTGGTATCCGAGGAAGGAGACGGATTGCTGGAAGAACAGACATTTCTCTGCCTTGGCATACAGGTCATGCTCCAACAGTCACCCAAGCACTCTGCGAACCAGGGACACGTGCTCGGCGCGCGTAGCGGAATAGACCAGCAGGTCATCGACGTAGACCACCACACCGCGACCAAGCATGTCCCGAAACACCTCGTTCACAAAGGACTGGAAGACTGATGGAGCATTCATCTACCCATACGGCATCACCAGATATTCATAATTCCCCGTGGTTGTGCTAAATGCTGTCTTCCATTCGTCCCCTTCCCGACACGCACCAGGTTGTACACACTCCTGAGATCAATTTCGTGAAGAAGCGCTCCCCATGCATTGACTCGATTACAGATGGAATGAGGGGTAGAGGATAACTATAGCAAATTGTCCCCTTGTGCTCGGTAATCAATGCAAGGGTGAAGAAGAAACTCAAGAAGGCGGGTGGAGGGATGTATGAACCCCTGACGTATGGACTCGAATGTATGAACCCCTGACGTTCCTTCCCCTCTGTCTCAGCCTGCAACAGGGGATATACATGACTCCTGGGTGGCACAGCGTCTAATCTGAGGTTTATCGCGCAATCCCCTGGGGGCGATGGGGTGGTAATTTGGTTGCCTGCGTCTTGGAAAACGTGTGCGCCAAATCAAGGTATTCGGGGGGAAGGCGCACAGGGGAGGCATTGTCTGGACATTCCACCATGGTTGCACGAACGGAAACAACTAGACACCTACCCTGACACTCTCGCGACCACCTCGTGAGAACCCTCTGTGGCCATGAAAAGATGGGGTCGTGTAATGCTAGCCAGGGAAGGCCCAGCACAACAGGGAAATCAGGGGACTCAATAATATGAAATGTGATTTGCTCAGTATGTGTCTCCTGCGTAATCATCGTGACTGGTGCTGTAGCCTCCCTAACAAAACCTGACCCTAATGGTCGATTGTCAAGTGCTCTGATGGGCAATGGAACCAAGGAAATACGGAGACTAAGAGCTAAAGCCCTGTTCATAAAGTTCCCAGCTGCGCCTGAGTCTACCAGTGCCTTAGACTGGGGAACTACCGGGTAAGGGAAGGAGAGGTGAATGGTTAAATGTGCAGCAGAGGGCTCTGAACGAGTGTGGGTGTGAGCTACCTGGGGTGACGTGAGAGTGCCCTGCCTGCCTGCCGCTTCCAGAACCAGAAGACCTCTGACGACATCTTGCCGCAGAATGTCCTCTTCTGCCACAAGAGTGACACTGGGTCTGTCGTCCTCCGTTCTCCCGGAACGCTGCACCACCCAGCTCCATCAGAACGTGATCTGGGGTGAGGGCGGGGGGGGGGGGTGAAACGGGCAGGCCCCTTCCAGGATGTCCTCTGGAAGCCAGCAGGTTGTCTAACCGGATGGCCATGTCCACCAGTTGGTCAAAGGTCAGAGTGGAATTCCGCAGTCCTACTCCTTCCGGACGTTCTCACGCAGGCTGCATCGGAAATGGTCTATGAGGGCCCGCTCTTTCCACCCAGACCCAGCCGCTAGGGTTTGAAACTCCAGGGCAAAGCTTGCGCGGTCCTCGTCCCCTGCCTCAAATGGAACAGACGCTCACCCAACTCTCTTCCTTCGGGGGGATGATCAAAGACTGCCCGGAAGAGGCGAGCGAACTCTCTGTAGCAGTCCAACGCGTCTCCTCCTTCACTCCAGACCGCATTGGCCCACTCCAGAGCTTTTCCCGAGCGGCAGGAGACGAGGGCGGACACCCTCTCCCGATCCGATGGAGCAGGGCTGATGGTGTGGAAATATAGGTCCAGCTGCAGAAGGAAACCCTGGCAGTGGGCAGCTGTCCCGTCGTTTTCCGGAGGTAGAGAAAGGTGAATACCCCTGGTTGCTGGTGTGGGGGTGGCTGGATCCGGTCACTCAGCTGGTTGGCCCCTTAATGGCTCTGGAACCGGTTCTCTCTCTCTCTCTCTCTCTCTCTCTCTCTCTCTCTCTCTGTCTCTGTCTCTCTCTGTCTCTCTCTCTCTCTCTCTCTCCCTCCCTCATCCTCTCCTCTCCTCTCCAGGCGCTGGATGACCTGGAGAACCCGATCCATCACGTCGCCCAAGCTGGCTAACATGATGGAATGCTCCCGGATCCACTCAATGACTCCAGGCATATTCTCTGCTCCTGCTGACTCCATGCTGTTGGGTGTGTTTTTAAGTAGCGATGGGATGGACGGAGTCAGGCGCAGGAGTGTGAAGAAGGAATTTGCTTTATTCAGCCCAATAAGGTAGTCCGCAGCAATGCGTGAACACGATCCCAGTGTGACTTAAATGCGTACTGGGAACCAAACATACACAGGTAAATATTCCCAGCGATAAAAATAACAAAGATGCTCAACCAAGCTAGCGATACCTCCACAAAGTAACAATAACACACAAAGACATGGGGGAGCAGAGGGAATACTTATACAGACACTGATGAGGGGATATGAACCAGGTGTGTGTGAAAACAAGACAAAACAAATGGAATGATGAACAGAGGAGCGGCAGTGGCTAGAAGGCCGGTGACGATGAACGCCAAAGCCTGCCTGAACAAGGAGAGGAGGCAGCCTCGGAGGGATCCGTGACAAGAATCTCAAATATGAAATATATTTTGATTTGTTTGACACTTTTCATAGTTTACTACATGTTATTTCATAGTACAATGTAGAAAAATTGTAAAAATAAAGAAAAACCCTTGAATGAGTAGGTGTGTCCAAACTATTGACTGGTACTGTGTATATATATATATATATATATATATATATATATATATATATATATATATATATATATATCATAGTTTATTTTAGGGGAAAAACTACCTCAATCTCAAATGCCTAAAACCAAATTGAAACTGTGTATAAATGATAATGGACCTACATCTATACATTCTCTTAAAATAATTCACTCTGTTCAGCTAAGAATCACCGAAACGAAAGCTAGACAGTCAGAGAGGATAGAAAATTCCCACAACGAAGGATAGAGGACTATTTTTTTGGACAAACGTTTCAAATGTTGATGGCGAGAAAATATAAAAAATTATTAATGCGGCCCTCTGGACCTCGGGTTAAGACCGAATGCGGCCCATAGGGAAAAATTAGTTTGACACCCTTGTACTAGAGGATGATTTGCCTGCAAAACTGCACTGCTCAGTTCATCTACTACCATGCTGGATAGGCAGAGCCTGTTATAGAGACATGTTATGCTACTTTAAGAATAATAACTTAAACAGAATTATCATCTTGACTTCTGTTCACCATTTTATGGAAAATAATGTTTGACTACAAGCACACTATGGGGTCTAAAGCCAAGTATTGCTAAAATAGAGGGGCCTCACTTATCCACTCCATACATCTCTCCCCAGCAGTCCATTAACTCAAGCAGTGACCCTTCAAAAGAAGGCAGTAGAATTCACAGTACCCTTGGCAGCCCTGTGTGTGTGTGTGTGTGTGTGTGTGTGTGTGTGCATGTGTATGTATGTCAATCGTGTTCCCTGTAATCCATCAGTGTGAGATTAGAGCACTTCCACCAGGCAGAAGGAGATTAAGAGGCCAGTGCTCTGAGCATGTTGGCCTCATCTTCCACTGATACAGCCCTGCCTGCCAGGCCGCAGTAAGAGCAGTGAGTGGGGTGCAGCTAGCCCTGCCTGCCAGGCCGCAGTAAGAGCAGTGAGTGGGGTGCAGCTAGCCCTGCCTGCCAGGCCGCAGTAAGAGCAGTGAGTGGGGTGCAGCTAGCCCTGCCTGCCAGGCCGCAGTAAGAGCAGTGAGTGGGGTGGAGCTCCTTCACTGCACCACAACTCTTTTTCCACAGAGCAGTGATCACTCCTGGATCATCACTGTGTGGCTGCTGAAGAGGATTCTAAGACATAATAAGAACTGGTAAAAGCTTGATTATATAATAACCACTGTACTCTGTCCATCAGTTTATTCCCCATCACCATACTCGTTACATCATCTTGTTTTGGATGACATCCATGTTGGAGCTATCCTCCTAGAAACATTTCCACTGACTAATGACCATTCATCTGGTAGACAACAACGTCATGTTGAAAATGACATCAGAAGGCTGTTCTCGATACTTTGGAAGTGTCTTTGAGGACAGCCCACTGCATTTCATCTGACCTGAATTTGCTGCACTTAGATCACTTGCCAGCAGATGTCCCTGAATGTTGATTTACAGATTGACTGAAGTGGATCAAGCTGTTTTTTAAGACCCAGATATAGACACGCAGCGCCACAGCCACAGATGCTCAACATCAGAGAAAAGTCCCAACATAACTTCACAAGGAATTATACATTGAAGTTTTAATCTTAATGTTATTAAACATTTTGTGACAAATCTGTTAAATGTTTTCAGTTTTGAGTGAACATCCTTACTTGATGTTTAAATCCCTGCCCACTACTCACTCTAAGCATGACTCTATCTATCTATCCTATCTATCTATCTATCTATCTATCTATCTATCTATCTATCTATCTATCTATCTATCTATCTATCTATCTATCTATCTATCTATCTATCTATCTATCTATCTATCTATCTATCTATCTATCTATCTATCTATCTATCTATCTATCTATCTATCTATCTATCTATCTATCTATCTATCTATCTATCTATCTATCTATCTAAATACAAAACCCCAGTCATGGGAAGCACAAATAAAACAGAGAGCCTTAGAGAACCGATCCACAACGACCAGAATAGTGGTATTCCCCTGAGAGGGGGGAAGGTCCGTGACAAAGTCTACCGATAGGTGAGACCACGGCCGTTGTGGAACGGGCAGGGGTTGTAACTTCCCCCTGGGCAGGTGTCTAGGCACCTTACACTGAGAGCACACCGAGCAGGAGGAGACATAAACCCTCACGTCCCTAGCCAATGTTGGCCACCAGTACTTAACACTAAGGCAGTGCACTGTCCGGCCAATACCTGGATGTCCAGAGGAGGGTGACGTATGAGCCCAATAAATGAGACGATCACGAACCTCGAGCGGCACGTACGTCCGACCCACTGGACACTCTGGGGGAGTAGGGTCGGTGCGTAACGCCCGCTCAATTTCCGCATCGACCTCCCATACCACGGGTGCCACCAGACAAGACTCCGGCAGTATGGGAGTGGGCTCAATGGACCTCTCCTCTGTGTCATACCGCCGGGACAGGGCGTCTGCCTTACCGTTCTGGGACCCTGGGATGTAAGTGATCTTAAAAACGAACCAGGTCAGAAACATGTTCCACCTAGCCTGACGAGGGTTCAATCTCCTAGCTGCCCGGATGTACTCCAGGTTACGATGGTCAGTCAGAATGAGAAAAGGGTGTTGAGCCCCCTCAAGCCAATGCCTCCACACCTTTAGGACTTGAACCACGGCTAACAGCTCCCTTTTCCCCTACGTCATAATTACGTTCCGCCGGGCTGAGCTTTTTAGAATAAAAAGCGCAGGGACGGAGCTTAGAAGGCGTGCCGGAGCGTTGCGACAGTACTGCCCCGATACCGGCCTCTGACGCGTCCACCTCTACCTGGAACGCTAAAGCGGGGTCCGGGTGCGCCAGCACCGGAGCCGAAGTGAACAGGTCCTTCAGTTTACTAAACGCCCTGTCCGCTTCAGCCGACCACTGCAAACGCACCGGGCCCCCCTTCAGCAGGGAAGTAATGGGAGCTGCTACCTGTCCAAAACCCCGGATAAACCTCCGGTAGTAATTGGCAAAACCCAAAAACTGCTGCACCTCTTTAACAGTGGTTGGGGTTTGCCAGTTACGCACGGCTGACACACGGTCAATCTCCATCTTCACCCCTGACGCGGACAACCGATGACCCAAGAAGGAGATGGACTCCTGGAAAAACAGACATTTCTCTGCCTTGACATACAAGTCATGCTCCAACAGCCTACCCAACACTCGGCGCACCAGGGCTACATGCTCGGCTTGTGTAGAAGAGTACACTAGGATGTCGTCAATGTACACTACCACACCCTGCCCATGCAGGTCCCGGAAGATCTCGTCCACAAATGATTGGAAGACTGAAGGAGCATTCATTAACCCGTATGGCATGACAAGATACTCATAATGACCTGAGGTGGTACTAAATGCCGTCTTCCATTCATCTCCCTCCCTAATGCGCACCAAGTTATAGGCGCTCCTGAGATCCAGTTTTGTGAAGAAACGTGCTCCGCGCAATGATTCAGTCATACTCGCAATCAGAGGAAGAGGGTAACTGTATTTAACAGTGATCTGATTGAGACTACGGTAATCAATACACGGGCGCAACCCTCCATCCTTCTTCTTCACAAAAAAGAAACTCGAGGACGCAGGGGAAGTGGAGGACCGTATGTATCCCTGTCTCAGGGACTCAGCTATGTATGTCTCCATAGCCGCCGTCTCCTCTTGAGACAGAGGATACACATGGCTCCGCGGGAGTGCCGCACCTGTCTGGAGGTTTATCGCACAATCTCCCTGTCTATGAGGTGGCAATCGCGTCGCCCTTGTCTTGCTGAACACGAGTGCCAAATCCTCATACTAAGGGGGAATGTGCATTGCGGGCACTTGGTTCGGACTCTCCACCGTGGTCGCCCCAATGGAAACACCTAAACATCGCCCAACACACTGGTCAGACCATTCCTTGAGAGCCCTCTGTTGCCACGAAATGGTGGGGTCATGGGTGATTAACCAAGGAAGCCCCAGCACCACGGGATACGCAGGAGATTCAATCAGGTACAACTGAATTTTCTCCTCATGACCCCCCTGCGTCTTCATCTTTAGTGGCGCTGTGACCTCCCTAATCAACCCAGATCCCAACGGGCGGCTATCTAGGGCATGGACAGGGAAGGGTGCATCAACGGGCAGGAGGGGAATCCCTAACTTAGTACAACATTTCTGATCAATAAAATTCCCAGCTGCGCCTGAATCGACTAGCGCCTTATGCTGGGAATGAGATGCAACCTGAGGAAATACCACAGGTATACACAAGTGAACAACAGAGAGCTCTGGGTGAGTGGGGCGCCTACTCACCTGAAATGACTCCCCAGTGCGCGACCTGTTGCCCCGATTCCCTGGAGACCCTTCCCAGCACCTAGCCGCAGTGTGTCCTTCACAGCCACAGTTGGTGCAGGGGACGGCCCCTCTCGGGTTCTCTCTCCTTCTCTCTCTAGCACCAGCACCCCCGAGCTCGGCTCGGAGGTGCTGGGGGATGGAATGGACGGCCCGAACTCGGGACGTCCGCGGGTGGCCAGCAGGGTATCCAGACGGATGGACATGTCCACCAGCTGGTCGAAGGACAGATTGGTGTCCCTGCAGGCCAGCTCTCGACGAACGTCCTCACGCAGGCTACACCGATAGTGGTCGATGAGGGCCCTCTCATTCCACCCCGCATCCGCCGCTAGAGTCCGGAAATCCAGGGCGAACTCCTGTGCGCTCCTCTTCCCCTGTCGGAGGTGGAACAGACGCTCCCCCGCCGCTTTACCCTCAGGAGGGTGATCGAAAACAGCCCTGAAGCGGCGGGAGAACTCCGCGTAGCTGATGGTGGCGGCGTCTATTCCCCTCCATTCGGCGTTGGCCCACTCCAACGCCTTGCCGGAGAGACAGGAGATGAGGGCGGAAATGCTCTCGTATCCCGAGGGTGCCGGGTGTATGGTGGCCAGGTAGAGTTCCACCTGAAGGAGGAACCCCTGACACCCGGCTGCGGTGCCATCATACGCCCTCGGGAGCGAGAGCCGAATCCCACTGGATTCCGGAGCTCGTCTGGTGGGGCTGGCCGATGGTGGTGGTAATGTAGGAGGAGGTGTGGGCACGCCTCCCCTTTCCCATTGGCGCAGGGTGTTCATCACCTCCTGCATGGCGGAGCCGAGTTGCTGGATCCTGGCGTCCTGGCAGCTGACCCGATCCTCCAGCGACTCGGTCGCCACCGCTGCTCCTGCTGACTCCATAGTAAGGTGTGTTGTTCTGTCACAAGCTGATGTGGATGCGGTGTTGGAGTCAGGCGCAGGACACAGAAGCTTAGTCGAAACGACTTTAATTGTCACAAAGACAATAACAAAAATAACGGGCCTCAAACACAGGAGGCGAGCAATTACGCAAACAGTGCGTAAAAACACTAACAACTAGAGCACAATAAAGATACACCAACGGACAGGCGGACAACAACACACAACTGCAAACAAAACCAAAGGAAACTTATAGGTGACATAATCAATACATAAGACGAAACAGGTGCACCAACAAGACAAAACCAAACAAACATAGAGAACATCAAGCGGTAGCAGCTAGTACTCCGGGGACGACGAACGCCGAAGCCTGCCCGAACAAGGAGGAGGAGCAGTCTCGGCGGAATTCGTGACAATCTATCTATCTATCTATCTATCTATCTATCTATCTATCTATCTATCTATCTATCTATCTATCTATCTATCTATCTATCTATCTATCTATCTATCTATCTATCTATCTATCTATCTATCTATCACTATCTATCTATCTCTATCCATCCATCCATGTCTTTTTATATAATCTCACACAATCCATCAGGCTCTGGGGATCATGGAGCCCATTCGACACAAAGCCACCACCTTTGATCCTGACGGCCTTCTTCTCACAAACCAGGGGCTTGGCAACATCCTCATGAATGTCAGGTTAGTCTTTCATCTCTGTAAAAGGACCTGCTCCGTTACACCAAAACATAAAACGCATGCAGTATGAGACCTTGGTACAGTGGAAAGGGTAAACCAATACAACTGTTATGCCACAGCAGCAAACGTAAAGCAATCAGTAAGGACATAACTCTTACAGGTCCCTGAATACAAAGACAATATCGGTAATACACTTATAATAACACATGTTTTATGAACAGTGTTTTTTGTTTATAGCCTTCATCTAGATTTTGCCACTGAGATAAAACGCTGGGCTGTCAATCAGGAAGAATTATGGGCAAAGGATGATTTGCCTGTAAAGCTGCACTACTCTGCTCATTGCCTCCTTGCCCTGGGATAATTTAAAATCTTTCCAAGCTATAAATGTGATCGTGCCACGGCACACTCGTTATGCAAAAGTACTTGGGCTTAAATCTTAAACACACACAATCATAAGCGTGTTTGCGCGCGCGCGCACACACATACACACACACACAATTTGAGAGAAAGAGACAAGAACATAAATATACACAAAGAAAACCAAGAGCTCTTTCTGTAAACTCAGAGCTTGTTCGGTAGATCCTGGCAGGGCATACTGTAGCAGCACTGTGTGATGTGAGAACCCACAACAATCAGAGACATCTTGGTACCTCCAGGCTAGTAGAACATAGCTGGGGTTATCAGTGATTGTGTTTGGGATAAGAAGAAAAGAAGCAGCATTTCCCTCCACCCCCCTCTGCTCCCCAAGGTGTGCCACCATGCAGTGATGCATGGTAAGATGGATGGCTGTGAACACATGTAGATGCACACAGTGAGCTCTCTATGATTAAGGCAGCCCCTCGCACCTCTCTGATTCAGAGGGGTTGGGTGCATTCAGTTGTACAACTGACCAGGTATCCCCCTTTCCCTTTCTGTACACCAATTAATAACAAGGGCCATAAAGAACATATTTTTGTCATGTAAAACAACGACCCATATCTCATTTTGTCAAATCAAATCAAATGTTATTTGTCACATGATTGGAAAAACAACAGGTGCAGACTAACAGTGAAATGCAGAGGAACACAATGAGTAATGATCATTTGGTTATATACACGGGGTACCAGTACAGAGTCCATGTGCAGAGTTACGAGGTATGTAATCTGCTTTTAGTTTTAATACACCGTGTTGCTGGAATATATTTCAAAATACATTTAATCTTGATGTTCTGGTGCCGTTCAGGCAATTTAAAGTAATGATTGGGGACTTATTTGTGGAGGAATGTAACTGTTTTTCAGGATGATTTGTGATGTTTTATTTGTGCTTCCCATGACTGGGGTTTTGTATTTAGATAGATAGATAGATAGATAGAGGTAGATAGAGGTAGATAGATGGATAGATAGATAGATAGATAGATAGATAGATTAGATAGATAGATAGATAGATAGATAGATAGATAGATAGATAGATAGATAGATAGATAGATAGATAGATAGATAGATAGATAGATAGATAGATAGATAGATAGATAGATAGATAGATAGATAGATAGATAGATAGATAGATAGATAGATAGATAGATAGATAGATAGATAGATAGATAGATAGATAGATAGATAGATAGATAGATAGATAGATGACAAATGACAGTACAAAAACAAACATTCTGTGAGTGTTATCATCAGGGATTTAGCTCATTAAAATCCACTAAACATTGCCCTTAATTCTACTTTTCACACTATATTTTCTCACGCTTTTCGGTGGATCTCTACGCTGGATGATGAATTTGGAAAATAACTTGCTCTCTTCGAAATGTGCAAATACTTTATAACACAAATGCCCCTGAATTGACTTCCATCCCTCGCGCTGCTCATTAGCCCGCATTCCCTCCAAATCTTTGTTCTAAACAAATAGTGCTCCACAAAGAAATCAAGCTCAATTACGCCAACAAACTGCAATTTGTAGTATATGCGGCTGGAATATTTTTTGCTCCGTTTCAGGCCCCTGCACACCTGACAATGACTAAGCAGCATGGTGGGAGTGGAGGATGGAGAGCTGTTTAAATAATGACACTAAACAGAAGGAACAACACTACCAGTGGCGATGTTAGCATGTAAATCTTGGTGGGTCAAACTCAAAACAATGTGTTTAGATGCATGCCAGCAAAGCCACTACACAACACAACACTAAACAATACATGAATTAGGACTATAACGGTGACAAATGGTGCCCACAAACTGTTAGGGCCTACATAAAGCTGTCCCACTGTTACACCTGGCTATAAGGGGAGCCTTGTCTGGCAGCGAAACAGTTCATTCAGCCTCATTTACTGCCTTTCAAATATGGCTGACTTGCTTAAACAAATGTATTTTCTACTGACAATTGAGATGTACCAACTATGGCATAAGGGGACGACGAGCGGATAAGAGGCAATCCGTAATTTGGATTAAGACATTAATGAGCGAGCTAGGATGGACGTAGTCAAACTATTTGTTCAGCACCTTTGAAATGTACAGTGACAGAATTCAGAACATGGGCCATTCTTACAGTATTCTCCCTGTACACCAAGTCGGCACCGTACGATAAATAAAGGGGGCATATAAGCAGACAATGAAAGCTCTTACAATATTCAACGATGACATTTCTCTAAAACAGGCTATAGTGTAGGCTACATGTGCACCACCAAGTCAGAACAGTAGGCTAAATTATGAGGGGAAAAGGGACCAAATTATTAGGGTGACACACATGGGCTACTAACAGCTTACTACACAACATTCCTTAGTATTACTTTCTTAGCTACAGTATACATATCTCCCTGGCATATTACATCATTTATGCAGTGGCGGTGGGCAAATTTTGTCATCAAAGTCTGGCATTCTCTGGATTTATGGTGCTTTCAAGACAACTGGGAACTCTGAAAAAAACAAGGTTGAATCATGATGACGTCAGTGATCTTCAGGTCGTAGCTCTAGAAAGAGTCCCGAGTTCCGACTTGAAATTCCGAGTGGGATGACCGTTCAAAACGTATTTTCCCAGTCGGAGCTATTTTTTTCAGAATTCCCAGTTGTCTTGAACTCACTAAAGTCTGAGATTTCCCAGTTCCAAGTTTCCAGTTGTTTTGAAAGCAGCAGAAGTCATGCTGGGGATTGACAGCATGGCCAATGTTGAATGTTTATCCTTTTAACCGCTTAAGGATTGGACCCTTTTTTTCAATTTTCGCCTAAAATGACATACACAGCAGTGTGTGTGCAAAGTTTCAGATTGATCAAGTGAAGCATTGCAATACCGGACTATTTTGTATCAAGTCTGCCCAAATGTGCCGAATTGGTCAATTGATACATTTTCAAGTACATAATTATAGAGAACATACAAAAATGATATGGTAATACAAAATGTAAGTTTACACACTCCCAGGAATGTCATACATGATTAGCTTATACACTAACTTTCACACATCTAGATGGCCGGGCGGGTTGGGTGTGGAGCCAGAGACAGCAGGGTTCAAACTGTAGAACCCAGTTCCTACATCTGAATATAAAAATGGATTTTATATTTATATTTTATATTATTATTATTATTATTATTATTATTATTATTATTATTATTATTATTATTGTTGCTATTTTATCAAACAAAACTATGCCATATTTTATCTCTGGGACCCTTAGGATGACAAATCAGAGCAAGATTACTGAATCATTATTTACCTTCAGAGGTGAATGTATCAAAGCAGTTGCCGTGATATGTTTTTTGCTGTGTACTCTCCTCAAACAATAGCATGGTATTTCTTCATTGTACTAGCTACTGTAAATTGGACAGTGCAGTTAGATTAACAAGATTTTAAGCTTTCTGCCCACATAAGACATGTCTATGTCCTGGAAAGTTTGCTGTTACTTACAACAGTCATGCTAATTACATTAGCGCACATTAGCTCAACCGTCTCGTATACGGGACACTGACC
Organism: Coregonus lavaretus; assembly: GCF_964263955.1. Taxonomy (NCBI): domain Eukaryota; kingdom Metazoa; phylum Chordata; class Actinopteri; order Salmoniformes; family Salmonidae; genus Coregonus; species Coregonus lavaretus. Next base: position 7,882,511 of record NC_139992.1, on the reverse strand, counting down.
CCGTAGAGGTTAAGCTTGGAAAAGAGACCCTTAAACCCAGACTTGGACCACACATCCACTTCACTGAATAGCAGGCTAGTGATTGCTTTGCAATGTTTGCAGTTAGCCAATGATTCCTTCCAAACCACTCATTGTTGAATTTGCGATTTTCAACTTGTTGCGTAATGATTATGTCCAATGGCCGATGAGCACTGATGTTTTATCTATAATTTCCCTTCATAATTTCTCTTCATATGACAAGGATTGAAAATGATTTTTCAGTAGATTGTTGACTTGACTCATGATGATGACTGCTAGCTTGCTAACTAAGATTTTGAAAGTATGATGTTAACATGATCAGTCCAATCAAAGCTACTGTAGATCTGTGGCCCATGATCTTGAGCCTTGTTGGATGGGCACTTCTAATGTAACTCTATGGCAGCACCCAAGGGGCTTGAGTTCCGAGCTCTCCCTGTAGATTTTCCGCTGGCTGCCCCACCTTCTACAGAAAGAACTAGGCTAGGCTGAAACGCCTGCATTTTGGAGCTGCCAAAATTACTTACTCAAGAAAGCAAAAAAGAGACCATGTTTGTATGTGGCTTTATTAACTCAATTATTAATTTTTTACATTGTTTGCAAACTGATATGTGACACCTATTAATGCCAAAATAACATGCAAAACAGGGAAAAGAATTATAATAACAATAATTTTCAAAAAGTTTTTTATAATTTTTAGCTAAACATGTGGGGCTCAAAACAGGTGGGGCTCAAAACAGATAGGGCTCAGCCCCACCTGCCTTGAATGACGGGTCGCCACTGAACACTATACTGTCTGTTAAGATGAAGGAGTTGAGGATGGAGAGTTGCTTAAATACTGACACTAGACAGAAGGAACAACACTATACTGTCTGTTAAGATGAAGGGGTCTCGGTCTCAGTTATTATCTCTATAGAAGTATAAGGAGAGACTGTCCCCCTGAGACTTAGACGTAGATGCTCAAAGGAGCTTCCCGGGTGTTAGGCACAGCTGGTGCTGTCTACCCCCCATTCTACCTCCTGTCTACGCCCTCTGTCTACGCCCCCGTTTGCCCCCCCGTCCCGTCCCGTCCCCGTCTACCCCCCAATCTACCCCCTCTCTACCCCCGTCTACCCCCCAATCTACCCTGTCTACCCCCGTCAACCTCCCTGTCGACCCCCCCCCCCCCCCCCCCCCCCTCCCCCAGTGTCTAACCCCCTGTCTTCCCATGATGCCTCACTCCCATCAGGATCCAGAGGAACAATGGCATAATCCAGTAAAGAATGTCTGTTTGCCTCCGGTTGGTATCGATAAAGCATCATCTGATACCTCACATGGATTCATAGACTGGTCCATCTCATCTCTGTTCTGGCAGAACCATTGAGTTACGGCTGAGGAGGTATCAGTTGACAACTAGGCTAGCTACAGACACAGGCTGAATTGGAGGAAGTGCAGGTCGATACATGTGATTGAGAAACACAGAGCTGTACTGTATCACTTTACATCCAATAATGTGTCCGATAGAGTGAGCAGCAAAACAGTTCAGAGAGACAGAGAGAAAGCAGTGATAACTGATCTGAGGGCTGACGTGTGTAGGATTACTTATAGACCAACAGATCACATGACTATCACACACTTCATTAATTCAAGAGATTTTACACTGGTGGTGAGAATTCTCAATCAATGCACAAAGGAGAAATAACACAGAGGGTTCTATTTTCGGCTGGCGGTAAGGAGGCGCACCAGTGTAAAAACTGGCGCACTGGCATTTTTCACCCCTTACGCCAGGTTCGGCAATTTACCTATCTCACATCAGCTCGCATGCGCTGACGTGGGAGAGGTGGAAATATTTTAGGTGTGTCCTTAAAAAACGTGCGCCAATATGCCCATTTCAGTCAGCGCAACCAGGGATATTTAAGACCGACCAAAAGCTGATCTTAGCGGTAACGCAATTGGTTATGACATTGATTTTGCCAGCGGAGGCACACACAGTAGCCTTATGTACATCACCAATGTTTTATTAAAATATCACAAGCCACAAAACAGTCTGCAGACATTACCCTTTTTTATTTATATTGGACATTATTTTTGTCCAGCTTCTGTGAAAAGTTTGGACTCATTATGTGCGATGCCCATTGCATGAAGGGTTTCAGTGACTGTAGGAAGCCTTTTTAGGAACATATGGTTATTCAAAAAGAATGCTTATTGTTTTTCTATCATCTGGTCAAAAAATGCATCTTCAACTTTCCTCTTTGTTGGACTTTAACTGTGAAATCGCGGGAATTCCGACCGCTGTCCGCATTGCTGAATCAGCTTGTAGGCTATTTGCCTGTTTGTTTACCTTTCACGTGGCAAAGTCATTACTGGCCATATCAACAGCGATGGTAGGCTAGAGCTAAGTATACTGTATTTGGGAGCAGTAACGGTGGACATTCCCCCTTTCACTTTATATTGGATCTTTTTCCAGCTCCTGTGAAAAGTTTTGTTAGAAGTGGATTTTTATAATATACAGTACCAGTCAAAAGTTTGGTCACACCTACTCATTCAAGGGTTTTTCTTTATTTTTACTATTTTCTACATTGTAGAATAATAGTGAAGACATCAAAACTATGAAATAACACATATGGAATCATGTAGTAACCAAAAAAGTGTTAAACAAATCAAAATATATTTGCAATTTCAGCTTTGTCAAAGTAGCCACCCTTTGCCTTGATGACAGCTTTGTACACTCTAGGCTTTCTCTCAACCAATCTTTGACTGGTACTGTATATGTTTTATATACGTTTGTCTTAAATATTATTATAGTCACTTCTACATACTGAGTGATATTGTTGGGGAATGTTACGAATGGTTAACAAGCAATGATTTGTACTAATAATGACCTATATTAATTTAGTAACTATTGACTATGACATATGATAACCAACTAATACCCAGGGGCGATCAGGCCTTTGAAAAAACAACAGCATGATAATAACACTTGAAGTAGTAACAAAGACAACTTGTAGGAAAGACAGTTGGCTGATTTAGGCAGAAAAGCTAATTGAGACGTGATGACAGACACTGATATGGTTTTCGCTTACAGAGGAGTTCTCAGAGAAAATGTATCTCTGCCCAAATATTTCCCAAGCACTACAGCCTGACTTCTGCAACATCTAGAATTCATCGTTGTTCGTCATCAGGCACCCGTGGCCTGTTTTTGTCTTACTATCAGAACAGCTGCAAGATTGCTTTGTCTGTATGATACATTTTACAGACAAGATGAGTATCGTTTTCTGTCTACGTACAAACGTCATTTATATACATACGGCCTACCCACCGTTCTATGTTAACCAGTCAAGTAGCAGGCTTGTGTGACAATCAAAGGAGGAACTCTAGGACTTCCTCCTGAATCTATGTGTTTATAATAATCTGTCAGAGTGCGTTTTCCTGCGTACATCCCGGAATTAAAGAAGTTGAAGTGAAGTTCTGATTTTCTCCTCACCCGTTCTTTCAGTTCGGATGTGCGTACCACCCTCCATAGGGCATTAAACTTGCTTATTGACAACATTTGGAATGTCCATGGCTCAGACAAATGCGTTTTACAGTAGGCCTATAGCTGTGTGAATGCTATGTTAAGAATATATTTCCATATTGAAGCCATGCTATTACCGTTCAGAAACATAGTCGATATATTTAGCAAATATGGGATAGGCCTACATTTTGTTATTTTGTTTCAGGTTGGCATACATGGTAGTTTCGCCACTCTTTTGATTCATATCTCTCCTGATTAGTCTTTCTGGTTGCATCACCTCTGTGTGACAGGCGACTCCACACTGAACTCATCATTAGCCAACACTGTGTGTCACTATGCAAAGAAACCAGAGGTTACTGGCTGATTGGCCCCTGGTGAATACCAGACTGGAGCCAAGAGGCTCCCATTGGACGAGAATGACAGCTTGGCTTCCATATCCCAGCAGCCCCAGATGGTGGGCCTGATACGGCTGCCCTCTCTCCTGCCTTTGGAAATGTCACCCAGACCACTCACATTAAACACAGTGTTGAAGGCTCCCCTCCATTAGAATTGGGAAATAACTCTTACAATACCGTCTGGAGAAACAGTACAAAGATGGGCAGACTGTCATAGAAAAAGACAACAGGTTTCCCAATCCCAGATGAACCAATTTGGCCATTTGGTTTCCGAAGCTATGCTGTTATAGCTACCCGTCTGGCTCAATCATGGCTCCTGCTCAAAATGTTTGCAGGATCCACCCTAATCCCTGTATCATCAGTTGAATCTGCAGAGTAATAGCTACTTACAGAAAATGCTTGGCGGTCTTCCCAAGTTAAAAAAATTGCTTCCCGTCTGCTCGGGCCACTTCAGAGAGGAAAAGTAAGGAAACATACCTTGTTATTCTTATGACTCAGACAAAGCTCCTGCATCATTTGTCTCTTATTGGCATGGTCAATATTACGTGGGCGTTTGTAATCCTTTGCCAGTAACACCAGAAATAAATAAAATATGGAATTTACGGACTGTACTGCTATTTGTAGCATATTCAGTGCACTCTATAGATTGGGAATGCTGTTCCATCAGTTTGTGAGAGATACGATTGGAAATGCAAAGGCCTCCACTGGCGCCACATTCATCAAATAGATTTTTCCTCTCCCAGGGGGCCAATCAATTTTTGCTCTAAATAGCCTTATATCATATATCTTAAAGTTGTTGTTTTGTTTGTTTGTTTGGTTTTAGCATAGACCAATACCAGTTAGCTGTCCTCTCTTCAGACCAAATTAAATATCTTATGATAAACAACCAAGGATAATACAATGTTGACACATGCTGCAGAGAAACATTGGAGATGCATTTACAGTGATAAATGAGGATTCATTCTCCCTCCAGTATATAGTATACACTATGGGTGGTTGTGAGGAGATAACATGATCAAGCACAGGTGTATGATAGGGGAACAAAAAACAACCCTTTACAAAGGGGTATACTGTCACATAATGAGGTGTACCCTATACACACCAACATACATCATTGGTTTAATACTACCATACCCCTTTCTTCATCCATTAGCTTCATGTACTGGATGTATAGGGTTCCTCATTAATGACACCCTTAGCAAGGCCTCTCATCCCTACTATCACTGAATACGTTAGGCTACATTCAAGGGTAAGTCATTTGTTGACTCCTGTACTAAAAGTAACCCCCGTCTACAGCACAAGCCGGAGGTTGCCAAGAACAGCTTTCTAATGTGATGATCAAAACTTTGGAAGAACCAAATACTTTTTTCCTTGCATTTCAAATTAGCAACATGCTCCCTGAAGTCACACACCAGTGGTAGTGCAAAACAGCCTCCATCCATCCATCCACATCCATCCATCCATCCACATCCATCCATCCATCCAGCCACACTTGAAATATAACAAAAGACAGAGAAACCTGTTTTGTTTCATTAACGCAGTAGTAATTGAATTCTTCTGGGAAACATGTAGGAATCTCTATGAATAAGGCATACTGAAAAAGAAAATCTATTGTAATCAACCTGATTCGTTGACTTCTTGTTGCCATTGTGATGTCTTGGCTGTGTGTGCCTTCCACATTTTGTTGTGTTACATTAAATTGATTAAATTAAGATTTTTTTGTCACTGGCCTACACACAATACCCCATAATGTCAAAGTGGAATTATGCTTTTCAAAGATATTACAAATTAATAAAAAATGTAAAGCTGAAATGTCAATAAGTATTCGACCCCTTTGTTACGGCAAGCATAAATAACTTCAGGAGTAAAAATGTGCTTAACAAGTCACATAATAAGTCGCATGGACTAACTCTGTGTGCAATAATAGTGTTTAACATGATTTCTGAACGACTACGTCCTCTCTGTACCCCACACATGATCTGTAACATCCCTCAGTCGAGCAGTGAATTTCAAAAACAGATTCAACCACAAAGACCAGGGAGGTTTTCCAATGCCTCGCAAAGAAGGGCAGATGGGTAAAAATAAAAGAAGCATACTTTGAATATCCCTTTGAGCATGGTGAAGTTATTAATTACACTTTGGATGGTGTATCAATGCACCCAGTCACTACAAAGATATAGGCGTCCTTCCTAACTCAGTTGCCGGAGAGGAAGGAAACAGCTCAGGGATTTCACCATGAGGCCAATGGTGACTTTAAAACAGTTACAGAGTGTAATGGGTGTGATAGGAGAAAACTGAGGATTAATCAACAACATTGTAGTTACTCTGTATTTAATTTTCAATAAATTCGCTAAGATTTCTAAAAACATGTTTTCACTTTGTCATTGTGGGTTATTGTGTGTAGATGGGTGAGAAAAAATATACTTAATCCATTGTGAATTCAGGCTGTAGCACAATGCAATGTGGAATAAGTCAAGGGGTATGAATAGTTTCTGAAGGCACTGTATATCCACACAGTGAATGATGCATCACATGGGTAAGAGCACCTTTGCCTTGAGGACTTTACCAGTCCTGCCAAGCCATGCCAACTCAAACATTCAATAACCCCATCACGAGAGTACCTCATGCAATGAGGACTTTACCAGTCCTGCCAAGCCATGCCAACTCAAACATTCAATAACCCCATCACGAGAGTACCTCATGCAATGAGGACTTTACCAGTCCTGCCAAGCCATGCCAACTCAAACATTCAATAACCCCATCACGAGAGTACCTCATGCAATGAGGACTTTACCAGTCCTGCCAAGCCATGCCAACTCAAACATTCAATAACCCCATCACGAGAGTACCTCATGCAATGCAGGCTTTATCAGTGGGTGACCTTTTTTGGGGGGTATTTGGTTGAATGTCAATGTGTTTTAGTACAGTGAGGGAAAAAAGTATTTGATCCCTTGCTGATTTTGTACGTTTGCCCACTGACAAAGAAATGATCAGTCTATCATTTTAATGGTAGGTTTATTTGAACAGTGAGAGACAGAATAACAACAACAAAATCCAGAAAAACGCATGTCAAAAATGTTATAAATTGATTTGCATTTTAATGAGGCAAATAAGTATTTAACCCCTCTGCAAAACATGACTTAGTACTTGGTGGCAAAACCCTTGTTGGCAATCACAGAGGTCAGACATTTCTTGTAGTTGGCCACCAGGTTTGCACACATCTCAGGAGGGATTTTGTCCCACTCCTCTTTGCAGATCTTCTCCAAGTCATTAAAGGTTTTGAGGCTGACGTTTGGCAACTCAAACCTTCAGCTCCCTCCACAGATTTTCTATGGGATTAAGATCTGGAGACTGGCTAGGCCACTCCAGGACCTTAATGTGCTTCTTCTTGAGCCACTCCTTTGTTGCCTTGGCTGTGTGTTTTGGGTCATTGTCATGCTGTAAAACCCATCCACGACCCATTTTCAATGCACTGGCTGAGGGAAGGAGGTTCTCACCCAAGATTTGACGGTACATGGCCCGTCCATTGTCCCTTTGATGCGGTGAAGTTGTCCTGTCCCCTTAGCAGAAAAACACCCCCATAGCATAATGTTTCCACCTCCATGTTTGACGGTGGGGATGGTGTTCTTGGGGTCATAGGCAGCATTCCTCCTCCTCCAAACACGGTGAGTTGAGTTGATGCCAAAGAGCTCCATTTTGGTCTCATCTGACCACAACACTTTCACCCAGTTCTCCTCTGAATCATTCAGATGTTCATTGGCAAACTTCAGACGGGCATGTATATGTGCTTTCTTGAGCAGGGGGACCTTGCGGGCGCTGCAGGATTTCAGTCCACATCGTAGTGTGTTACCAATTGTTTTCTTCGTGACTATGGTCCCAGCTGCCTTGAGATCATTGACAAGATCCTCCCATGTAGTTCTGGGCTGATTCCTCACTGTTCTCATGATCATTGCAACTCCACGAGGTGAGATCTTGCATGGAGCCCCAGGCAGAGGGAGATTGACAGTTCTTTTGTCTTTCTTCCATTTGCGAATAATCGCACCAACTGTTGTCACCTTCTCACCAAGCTGCTTGGCGATGGTCTTGTAGCCCATTCCAGCCTGGCGTAGGTCTACAATCTTGTCCCTGACATCCTTGGAGAGCTCTTTGGTCTTGGCCATGGTGGAGAGTTTGGAATCTGATTGATTGATTGCTTCTGTGGACAGGTGTCTTTTATACAGGTAACAAGCTGAGATTAGGAGCACTCCTTTTAAGAGTGTGCTCCTAATCTCAGCTCGTTACCTGTATAAAAGACACCTGGGAGCCAGAAATCTTTCTGATTGAGAGGGGGTCAAATTCATATTTCCCTCATTAAAATGAAAATAAATGTATAACATTTTTGACATGCGTTTTTATGGATTTTTTTGTTGTTATTCTGTCTCTCACTGTTCAAATAAACCTACCATTAAAATTATAGACTGATCATTTCTTTGTCAGTGGGCAAACATACAAAATCAGCAGGGGATCAAATACTTTTTTCCCTCACTGTAAATGCCATCCAACATACCACTGGGGAGATAATATTGATCTGTCTTTCTACATTTAACTGCAGGTGTGCTGTCCATCTCTGTTCCATCCAGATAATCACCAGCAACAGTTACGACTGCGCTTTACACTGTACAAAAACATAATAATTGGTCCATTACATGACGTCAGATATATTTAGGAAATCCAGAACCATTATCAATAGGGGGAAAAATGAAATTGGATAATTATGTGTAGTGAATTCAGAGAAGGCCGGTGAGAGGAGCTATAGGAGGACGGGCTCTTTGTAATGGCTGGAATGGAATCAATGGAACGGTATCAAACACATCAAACATATTGAAACCACATTTGACTTTGTTTCTATTTATTCCATTCCAGCCATTACAATGAACACGTCCTCCTATAGCTCCTCCCACCAGCCTCCTCTGAGTGAATGACATACTTCTACTCCCTCCCAAGGCCTTTCCGTGTTATTATACATGCACTTTTCATCGACCCGTTCATGTGAGGTGCTTTTGAACATTCATTGCCTATGGCGGTTTGGGATGTACCAGGATCTAGCTAGCTGAGCTTTTTCTCCATACTGGAGACTTCAGTCTAAACAGTGGAGGAGGTAGCCTCGTACTGCTGTGTTCTGCCTCGTGTATCTCTTGATGAATTCATCGACCTTTTATGAATCTCTACAACAGTAGGAGTTCCTTCCATTCTAGAGACTGAGTGAGAGCCTGCTTTGCATGAATCATCCTGTAGAATATGGTGAGGACTCAGGACTGCTTTCACACCTGCGTGCGTCGACAATACGATGCTGTCGTATCGGCTGCGTTGTGGGATGGTGCAGTACGAAATGTACTGCAGTAAGTGCCTCAGTAACGGGATGTAATTTACTCTGAAAGGTCTGCTCAAAGAGATAATAGAAACTGAAACCGAACGGAAAATCCAAGCAAATAAAACATAGTATGGTGTTGTCCATGTGACAGTTTATATAGTAGCTGTGATAGTATCGCTGGAAAACTGGAGCAAATATCCACCCACCGAGAACATGCAGCCGGTTTCCTTGTGTTTGATACTATTCCATTCCCATCATTCCAGTCATTATTATGAGCCGTCCTCCCCTGACCAGCCTCATGTGCCACAGAGGCATGGTGAAGTGTGTCATATCAAAAGACAGCCCTGGTAATGAAAGCCCTGATGTTTCTACCCTGGTAATGAAAGCCCCGTGAAAGCCCCGCTGTTTCTACCCTGGTAATGAAAGCCCCACTGTTTCCAACCTGGTAATGAAAGCCCCGCTGCTTCCACCCTGGTAATGAAAGCCCCACTGTTTCCACCCTGGTAATGAAAGCCCCGCTGTTTCCACCCTGGTAATGAAAGCCCCGCTGTTTCTAGCCTAGTAATGAAAGCCCCGCTGTTTCCAGCCTGGTAATGAAAGCCCCGCTGCTTCCACCCTGGTAATGAAAGCCCCACTGTTTCCACCCTGGTAATGAAAGCCCCGCTGTTTCCACCCTGGTAATGAAAGCCCCGCTGTTTCTAGCCTAGTAATGAAAGCCCCGCTGTTTCCAGCCTGGTAATGAAAGCTCCGCTGCTTCCACCCTGGTAATGAAAGCCCCTCTGTTTATAGCCTGGTAATGGAAGCCCCGCTGTTTCCAGCCAAATTGAACCTTCAAAATCACACTTTTACTCCCAGCAGGAAACTTTCCTTTTCAAGCACAACTCGTTGGCCTTAATAAAAATAAGATAAAACAAATGATAAAACAAGTCCAACTGCCTGCTGAGCTTCAATGTGTACCATGTGAAGAGATGGGCCCAGCAGTATACTCTGGTAATCATTGGATGAATGAGGTTATATAGATGCAGGACATTGTGAATATTCAGTATAAATGATGAAAGATTTGCTTGTGGAGCCGGATCCGGTAGCATTCATAGGACACCAGACCTAAGAGTGCCCCCTTGTTATCTCTCTGTGATAGAGGACTGCATGAGGACATGCTCCTCTGAGAGGATGTGGCTGCCATTATCTCTGTCACCTGACACAGGGGCCACACAAACCTCCCATGATGGATCTCTGGCTTCTCCTTTTGTTTCTCAAAGGTAAATATGAGAACAGTCATTTGCTTGTTCTCTAGGAGAATCTAACCATTTCATCTCTGAGCAGCATGTCAATCCTGATCACTGGATACATTTGAGAACCACAAGAAAGCCATGAATGAATCATGCAGCTGTCAGTTTAGCTCAGTTCACTGGGTTACATCACTAGAATAAACTGCCCATCTTACTGGCTCCAGCTCTCAGAGTAAGCAGCACTCACCAATTCTATGTTTTAGATAACAATCATAGACTATCAGCATTTTGGTCATGCCTGGTTCTAGAACTGGACAACACAGAATAAACCGACTATCAGTCATTAGGATAAATAACCTATAGGGCCATAGCTGCGGGAAGTAGGGGTGCAGGAGGTGCTGCAGCACCCCCTGGTGGTGAGACGGTAAAACAGCAATAATTTGTGTTGTAGCAATGAAATAATAAACTATTTTTCCGTTGCATTATTGATATAAATGATAATGGGATTGGGTTAGGGGATATTTATATATGGGCCCCATTCTGCATGGAGAGCTCTACACTCTGTTTTGTAAGTGGTGCACTCATGATATGCTGTTATCTATTCAGTTGTGGGGGTTTGGAGTCGGACAGACACTCTGCTGTATGATAGACAGTTTAGTTTAAGTAACGTCGGGGCTCTCTCGCTCCCTCTCTGTCCCTCCCCCCTCTTCTCTTCTCTCCCCCTTCTGGTGGGATATCAAGTGATCTGGAGCAGTGCTTGCAATAATTTTCCACTTCTATTTTCTATTAGTTTATAATTCTAAACTTGGCAAAAAGGGAATGGGAACAATATCAAAAAAGGAACATGGCATTCTCTCGCCCTCGGCTTGCAGATCTAGCCCATGTCAAACACGTAGGTGTACTAGCCCACTAGCCTAGTAAGCAACACAATGCTGGGCCCTGGTGCTTTCCACCTGCTGGTGCTGGATCGAGGTGAGCACTTTTCTCCATGATGGATCGCATAGCTGTCCGTTTGTGCTCAGTTTTATTGGGCACAATCTTAGCTACAACACCACCCCTCTTGTTATCTCTCTCACACACACACACACGTTGTAATTTTGCAGTACAAAGAAATGTGCGCTCTGTTCACAATGGTCTATTCCTAGGCGGCACGTGACTTTCAAGTTTGGGGAAGCTCATAATTAATTTTACAATTTCTACCGATCTGCGTGCCAGTTGTGATTTTCATATGTTCATTTATCGTGGAACAGTTTCATTTAAATAATAACGTTTTAGTTTCTCAAAATGATTTTCATGTAGTTAATAATACAAATCGGAATGAAAATGATAAAAATCAAAAAGTAAAAATTCTACTAATGCGAGAGCACCAGCTTCTGCCATATGGACACATTGATTCACGTGAGCGGCAAAAGAAATGAGCGTATGGCACTAAGAGATAGGCTAGGCCAATATAGCAGTAGGCCTATAACTTCCATTGTCAATTAAGTAAACATACATAAAGCCGACAACTCAAAAAAGAAGATATCCTGATGAAAATGCAGGTTCTTTGAATCGCATTCATCGCTCTACTCCGCCTGTCTACCTCCCTTTCTACCTGGCTTGACTTTAGCTATCGTTAGTGAAGTGCAACATTGTATTAAATCAATCAAAGGGGTCCGGCCCAATGACTGTATATATGAAGGTCCCGCCCGAAGCAATTTTATTGTTAGGCTGCAAATCTGTATTTTATTTTAACTTGTATTTATTCAGTGGAACCCAATTGAGACCAGTGTCTCATTTACAATGGTGCCATGAGGACAACAATTACATCAATACAGCAATAACTACATTACATCAGGTTATTACAACAAGTCATAATAATCAATTGAAACAATTGCACACTTCAGTGAACTCATTTAACAACAGTGAACTCATTTAAACCACCTTATCGGCACCAGGGAATAATGGTGTAATTAGTTTTGTAAGGCGTTCCATAACTATGGTGAATTAAAACTAAAGGTGGATTTACCAAACTTTGTGGAGACAACCGGGACCGTGCGAACGGGTTTGATATTTCATATTTTTATATTTCAACAGGGAAGTGAGGTATGTTGGAAGCTTGTCGAGCAGAGCTTTGTAAACAAGAAGGGAGTAATGAAGTGATCTACGTGACTTTAGTGAGGTCTGGCCGACCGTCTGATACAGGATGCATTGATGAGTATTAAAACAGTGACCTGTAATAATTCTTAGGGCGCTATGGTAGATGGCATTAAAAGGTATAAGAGTAGTGGCTGCTGCATTCTGGGAAATGGTGTCACCATAATCAAGACCTGGCAGGAAAGTTGACTGTGCTATTTTCTTTCTACTGTTCATGCAGAGGCAAGATCGATTTCTAAAAAAAGAAGCCCACTTTAAATCTTAGCTTTTTAACTAACTCATCAGTATGTTTTTTTTAAACGTTAGATCTTTATCAATCCAAACGCCCAGATATTTATAGGAGCAAGCCTGCTCGATGAGAGAACCATCCAATTAGTGAATATGTAGCCCATCTGATAATTTTTCCATGAATTAAAGAAAATATAATATAATAATATGCCATTTAGCAGACGCTTTTATCCAAAGTAACTTACAGTCATGCGTGCATACATTTTACGTATGGGTTGTCCCGGGGATCGAACCCACTACCCTGGCGTTACAAGCGCCATGCTGTACCAATTGAGCTACAGAGGACCACTATACAGTATTTAGTTTTGCCCGCATTAAGTACAAGTTTTGAATCAACAAGGGCTTTCTGTAATATAACAAAATCAGATAGCAGCTCTAACATAGCTTGGTCAACAGTCGGTGCAATGGCATACATAACCGTATCATCCTCATACAGATGAATATTACAGGATTTAATACAATATAGACCAATATTATTTATCTAAATAGTAACGAGAACAGGTCCCAAAGTCAACCCCTGCTGAACACCTTTCGTAATATCGAGGAAACTAGACTTGACACCATCAGAAAGCACACATTGTGTCCTGTCTGTCAAATAGTTCTTAAACCATTTGCAAGACTCCTTATCCAGGACCATTTCAGACAGTTTTTGAATGAGTAGGGAATGGTCAACGGTGTCGAATGCCTTAGAAAGGTCTATAAATAAGGCAGCACAATGGTTTTTATAACCTAGGCAATTTAACACATCTAATACAAGCATAGTGGCTGAAACAGTGCTGTCCAGATTTAAAACCAGACTGATGCATATTTAGAATAAAGTGAGAAGTTAAAAACTTTATTAGCTGGGAGTTGGTCAGGGCTTCTAATACCTTGGCTAGGTAAGATAACTTGGAGATTAATTAATTAATTATCTAAGTCAGAAGGATCTCCGCCTTTATGTAGGGGGAGGAGATGTGCCGTTTTCCAAATCTTAGGGATAACACCGGTACACATTGCCAAGTTAAAAATGGTTCAACAATGAGTGGGGTAGAGAGCTGTAGTAAGAAGGGGTCAAGTGAATTGATTTCTTTGCATCGATTTTTAGCAAGGCACTTAATACATCTTTTTTTCTTTTTTTACCTTTATTTAACTAGTCAAGTCAGTTAAGAACAAATTCTTATTTACAACGACGGCCTACACCGGCCAAACCCGGACGACGCTGGGCCAATTGTGCACCGCCCTATGGGACTCCCAATCACGGCTGGTTGTGATACAGCCTGGAATGGAACCAGGGGGTCTGGAGTGATGCCTCAAGCACTGATATGCAGTGCCTTAGACCGCTGCGCCACTCGGGAGCCCATAAATTATGTGAGTCTGTTAGATAGAGCATCATTCTCTACAATCTGTTCTGAGGGCTACCTCTAGTGCAGTGGTCCTTTTCTGAGTCAAGATCACTTTCTGAGTCCAAATGCAAGCCGAGATCTACCGTTCAGATTTTCTTTTAAACATGTGTTAAAAAATGTAAGCCTATGCAACATTAACCAATTAAAAACAGTTCTGTAGCAAAGAGGTTTGTGCAGTAGGACATGGCTATGCTTAAATTGCCCTGCCAAAGTTGTTCTTCTCAGACCATTTCAAAATTATATTTCAAAATTGTAGGTATATGATCACACTGGTAATAGAACATTTGTTGTATTACTTGTGAGGCACAGCTGAGTGAGCATAATAATTAGCTTTTTTATTTTTTACTGGACTGATGGCCTGCATATGATGACCAATCTGAGGGGAGGGTGGGAGCAGTGGTGAGGCTGCCTCTCACCCGACTCACCGTCCCCCTCCACTCTCCCTCCCTCCACTGAGAAAAGTGGACACAGTCTTCCAGCTGATGGCGAAACTTAAGTCGCACTGCATTATTTCTGCCTCATGCACCAATTCATGTTGTTACTTCTATGACCAGAGAAAGTGAATAATAACAACGTAAGCTTATTGAAACACTTTGCTTTACTCATGCATTGCAGCTGTGGTGTTGGTTGTAGTGTGAGTGGAAGTAAGGAGAACGTGCATTTTATGGCTTATAAAAGTGTTGACAGTGCTGAATAAAACTTAAATATGAACTTACTCATAAAAAATACAGCACTTTGCTGTATTCGTTGAGTCTCTCTCTAGTCATGGTTTTAAAAGTTTTGAAATCTCACATTATCAACATGGCTGTGTGATCGAGGCTTCTTTTTAGTCTGGCACGAGGAAACTGTGCAGATACGGTGAGCTGAGCTATCGGATTGGCCAGCGGTAGGCCTATACTCGCACTTGATTTGCCCTCAGGGTTTGCCAGGTAGGCGGAGCTCTACATTCAGACACATGAAATAGTTACAAATGGGAACACTTTGTCTTCCTGGTGCTAGAGCTGCTGAATCAAGTGCACCTACCGCCAACAGTGCCAAATTAAAAAAACTATAGGAACACAAGGCTTTATTGTTTGTTTTTTTCCAGAAATGTGTGGTGATCGACTAGGAATGCCTTGATGACCACTGCTATAGTGGAATGAGATACGTTTTCATAGACTATCCTTTCAAACAGTTGGCCAGCTGAAGCAAAATGGTTATTAAAAGCACTACAGATATCTATTTTGTCTAGTACGGGACCAGAAGCTGGCTGTCAAAACCTGCTGGGGCAATGAGGGGGTGGAGTTTTGTTTCAAAGATTTGACCACTTTCCAGAAGTTGGCTGGATTACCACCACCCTCCGATACACAAATCAAGAAATATGTTGATTTTGCTTTTCTAACCAGAAATCTACATCTATTTCTCAAATGTCTGAAGGACAGTCAATCAGACGTAGAACCAGTCAGCCTAGCCTTAACCCGAGCTACATTTCTTTGCTGTAATTTCTCAGACAATTATTGCGTAAACCAAGGATTAGATTGGTCTTTAGTCTTTTGTACGGCGCATGTTTATCTGCAACAGAATTAAACAGGGAAATGAAGGGCCTGATCCGAGTCATTGATAGTTGACATAACCCACCACTCACTCAACCCCAGCCAGAGTATGTGAGCGGAGTTGAGCCATCGGATATCCTGCTCATGGCTCATGGAGCAGTGCTTGCTCTCCAGCGCTTCACCTCCTTTCCAACCGCTCCTCGCTCAAAGGAAAAACAACTGCCGCTCCAAATTCGCTCCATTCATTAAAATCACAATTTAACCAACACCCAATCTACACTACATGACCAAAAGTATGTGGACACCTGCTCGTCGAACATCTCATTCCAAAATCATATGCGTTAATATGGAGTTGGTCCCCCCCTTTGCTGCTATAACAGCCTCCACTCTTCTGGGAAGGCTTTCCACTAGATGTTGGAACATTGCTGCAGTGACTTGCTTCCATTCAGGCACAAGAGCATTAGTGAGGTCGGGCACAGAATTTGGGCGATTAGGCCAATTCATCCCAAAGGTGTTCAATGGGGTTGAGATCAGGGCTATGTGCAGGCCAGTCAAGTTCTTCCACACGGATCGCGACAAACCATTTCTGTATGGACCTTGCTTTGTGCACGGGGATGTTGCACAAGGTCATTGTCATCCTGAAACAGGAAAGGGCCTGTGAGCTTGTGTGGCCTACCACTTCGCGGCTGAGCTGTTGATGCTCCTAGATGTTTCCACTGCTCCAGAGTCCAACAGCGGCGAGCGTTACACCTCTGCAGCCAACATTTGGCATTGCACATGGTGATCTTAGGCTTGTGTGTGGCTGCTCGGCCATGGAAACCCATTTCATGAAGCTCCCGACTAACAGTTATTGTGTTGACGTTGCTTCCAGAGGCAGTTTGGAACTTGGTAGTGAGTGTTGCAAGGACAGACGAATTTTACGCGCTACGTGCTTCAGCACTCAACTGTGCCTTCTGTGAGCTTCTGTAGTCTACCACTTCGCTGCGGATCCGTTGTTGCTCCTAGACGGTTCCACTTCACAATAACAGCACTTACAGTTGACCGGGGCAGCTCTAGCAGGGCAGAAATTTGACAAACTGACTTGTTGGAAAGGTGGCATCCTATGACTGTGTCACGTTGAAAGTCACTGAGCTCTTCAGTACGGGCCATTCTACTGCCAATGTTTGTCTATGGAGATTGCATGGCTGTGTGCTCGATTTTATACACCTGTCAGCAATGGGTGTGGCTGAAATAGCCGAAACCACTCATTTAAAGGGGTGTCCACATACTTTTGATTATATATTGTATTTTTGTGACCTACCATTTGGTTTAGAAGCATGGAAACCAAACTATATGATTTGAATGAAAAGTATTTTAATAAACAACAGAAAAAAGGTGACTAAGAAGCACTCATCATTTCAAATAGGCTACATGTCGTATTAAACAGTATATAAACACTCTAAATAGGTCAGGAGCCAGACAGGGAGCCTAAGAAGGAATGAAAATGAATTATTTAGGCTATATTATTTAAATTACTTCAAGACTGTAGCTTACAAATAAATACATTGTGACGCATTTGCAAGTGCGACACACAAGGCTGGTAGGGACATTAAGCGCTCAGCATTTAAACAACATTTCGTTGTATTATGTCATTATAGTCTATAAATTGCACATATAGGCTGTGACATATAATTACACTGAAGAAAAATATAAATGCAACATGCAACAATTTCAAAGATTTTACTGAGTTACAGTTCATCCCTGTATACCTTTACATAAAAAAGTAGGGGCGTGGATCAGAAAACCAGTCAGTATCTGGTGTGACCACCATTTACCTCATGCAGCGCAACATCTCTTTCGCATAGAGTTGATCAGGCTGTTTATTGAGTCCTGTGAAATGTTGTCCCACTCCTCTTCAATGGCTGTGTGAAGTTGCTGGATATTGGCAGGGAACTGGAACACGCTGTCGTACACGTCGATCCAGAGCATCCCAAATATGCTCAATAGGTGACATGTCTGGTGAGCATGCAGGCCATGGAAGAACTGGGACATTTTCAGCTTCCAGGAATTGTGACATGGGCCAGCCGTGCATAATCATGCTGAAACATGAGGTGATGGGCGGCAGATGAATGGCACGACAATGGGCCTCAGGATCTCGTGACAGTATCTCTGTGCATTCAAATTGTACCCAGTTGCGGCCCACTTTTTGGAAGCGAACCACTCTATTTTGTCCCTACGTTATATCGGCATCGAACATGTCACCCTCCCTAGGAGAGGGGGTGACCTCGCCAATTTATTGTTAAAACAAGAGGCGGCCTGGATCTTTAATTTAAAGACCCTTGCTCCCTTCGGTCTCAATGTAGTCTTTGATCTGAAGCCATTCTTGTGATTATTGTGATTTTGCTATTCATAGTAAATGTTTGTAGGCCTACGTAGCCAAATTGTATCTATGATCATATGCTATTCATTCATGTTTTTATATGTTCTATTTATATCTGTAAATTAACCAATGATATCAAGCCACACCTGGCCATGATTATAAACTAGTGACCCGCAGTGTTTGTCATTATACCCTGATGAAGACAGCTTGTCAAAACGTTGGTTATGAAATTATGAAATGATTGCATCTGAGCTCCTAGAGTGTGTGGCTCTCCTTTTCTTTTTAAGATGTTGTCAGCCCATACCATAACCCCACCGCCACCAGGGGGCACTCTGTTCACAACGTTGACATCAGCAAACCGCTCGCCCACACGACGGCATCTGCCCAGTACAGTTGAAACCCGTACTCATCTGTGAAGAGCACACTTCTCCAGTGTGCCAGTGGCCATCGAACGTGAGTATTTGCCCACTGAAGTCAGTTACGACGCTGAACTGCAGTCAGGTCAAGACCCTGGTGAGGACGACGAGCATGCAGATGAGCTTCCCGGAGACGGTTTCTGACAGTTTGTGCAGAAATTATTCGGTTGTGCAAACCCACATTTCCGTCAGCTGTCTGGGTGGCTGGTCTCAAACGATCCCTCAGGTGAAGAAGCCAGATGTGGAGGTCCTGGGCTGGCGTGGTTACACGTGGTCTGCAGTTGTGAGGCCGGTTGGACTTACTGCAAAATTCTCTAAAACGACGATGGTAGGCTTATGGTAGAGAAATTAATGTTCAATTCTCTGGCAACAGCTCTGGTGGACATTCCTGTAGTAGCATGTCAATTGCACGCTCTCTCAAAACTTGAGATATCTGTGGCATTGTGTTGTGTGACAAAACTGCACATTTTAGAGTGGCCTTTTATTATCCCCAGCACAAGGTGCACCTGTGTAATGATCATGCAGCTTCTTGACATGCCACACCTGTCAGGTGGATGGATTATCTTGGCAAAGGATAAATGCTCACTAACAGGGATGTAAACAAATTTGTGCACAAAATTTGATAGAAATACGTATTCTGTGTATATACAATTTTTCTGGGATCTTTAATTCCAGCTCATGAAACATGGGAACAACACTTTACATGTTGCGTTTATATTTCTGTTCAGTGTAAATACAAATTAAATGAAAAATGCCTTATTAGGCTATCTACAGTGCCTTTGAATTTATTTTTAGAAACATGAGTTTGGACAGAGTCTGTGGCTTCAGGCTCATGCGATGGTGCCTGGAGAGCAGGCCAGCAGCGGAGAATACCCTCTCAGCGCTTGCAGAGCCACTGGGGATGCTAAACACCCTTCGGGCCACTCTTGACAGACTAGGCAGGTATGCGTAGTTGTTTTTTATTTTTCTGTAGACAGGCCTAAATAACCCTATCAAAACAGAACGCTCCTTGAAAGAGGTAATATGCCAGGCCTCTTGGGCCAAAATCAATTATGGCCTTTTGTACAGATAAAAGAATGAAAATGAACAAAACTTTTAAGAGATCAGATTTGTATTTATAAATACTTTGCTACAATGACACACTTAGCTAGCTACCCACATAGTTCCTTTCTGTTAGCATGTGCACGTAGTAAGTACATCATCATGCTTTTGGGATACCTGTCTCTTCAGATTCCACAATGATTATTTAGTTACTACATCACCGCACTCCATCTCTTGCTCTTGGCCCTCATTTTTGTAAGTCATCTTGATTTTTCACCTATGTGTTTTATCAGTTTCATATGAAAATATTTGGCATACTAGATGACAGTAGCTAAAGCAAGGGGCTATAGCAGCACACAAGTAGACTACAAATGCATGCTGGGCCGGCGTGCCCTGAGCTGGTGAAGTGAACACTACTGGAACGATACTGGATGGACATTAGAGCGGGCGAGAAGGCCAATGCTCCAGCCTTTGGGAAACTCACTCCACGCGCCAGTCAGATTGGGCACGCGCCACTCCTCGCGCCAACTTCGCTCCGTTCACATCCTCTGATCCCAGCTCAGACAAAAACATTTGCTCATTAAAATTCCTATAATTTCTCTTTGTAATAATGCCTGAGCGAGATTTAGGTTGCTTAACATCTCTTATGCAGGCAATGGGACAATGGTCACTGAACTCATTATCAAATATCCCATTGGCTGTAAACTTATAAGGGGCATTTGTTACAATAATATCTAAGAGACTATATATTTTTCAAGGTGTTTAAAGGCGAGTTGGTTTAGTTATCAGCTGAATTTGATTTAGCTCAGTACAAATATCGTTCAGCCTATCAGATACTGGCATTCACCAATCCAGATTAAGATCACCCACTATTAATAATTCTGATTTAGCATAGTTAGACAGCAGGTCAGACAATTTGCTAAGAGCACATATGGAGGCCGAGGAAGGGCGATAACTTCCCACTAGCGTCAGATGGGCATTATTACCAAGGCCCATATTTAAGGATAGACATTCAAATTGCTTAGGTACAGAGGTGGTAATGGATACAGAAACATTTAATGGATACAGAAACAAATACTTTATTATAAAGGTGATATTTTTCAACCCCCCCCCCCCCCCCCCCACACACACACACACACTCAAAACATCTTCCCGTAGCTATGTACAGGGCCCTCCTAGAAAAATGTGGCTGATTGTTAATGTGACAATTGATAGCTACAACATTCAAAGTATTAGTAGTAGTTTAATGGTAAAATCTATATTACTTTCTTTTTTTAAACTGTTGTTCACATTATAAACGTATCATTACATTTCGTTATTGTGAGAATTCAGTCGTGATATGGATTTCTGTCCATATTGCCCAGCTCTACCTGGTTCCTATTTAGCAGATAGGCTACCACCAGCATACTAGTAGTGTCCAGCGCCCTCAATAACTTAATGAATGATGCATGAATAATAATAATTAAAAAAAAAAAAAAAATATATATATATATATATATATATATATATATATATATATATATATATATATATATTGTATTTGGTTACACATTACACCACTTATCCTCCAGCTAAAAACTCAGGTGAGGAACAATGACCTCTAGTGACGACAATATCAAAACAATTGGACTAATACACTTCATTATAAGGGATTCTGGCACAGCAAATCAAATACAATTGAATGTCGATTTTATATATTAAGGCATAACAGAGAGAAAAACAGATGCCAATGATGCTGTGAATGACAACAGGATTGAATATAATTTCAACAAAATTATTTTACTGCTAATTATGCTGCTATGACAATGATATAGCTGACTGGTATTTTGATAGCCAAATGATTGAATCATCTGAAGATGAGCAACCTAGAACAATGCCTCAAAGCCAAACGACAGTGGGCGAGGAAATCACATTTCTCACTTTATAATTTCAACAAATGGCCCTACACCTATAGCCTACATCTATCTATCCGTAGAAACAACGTTATTAGCTAGCCTATTGCTTCTTCGGGCATTTCAGCATACATATATTTTCTCGTTCATACGACTACTGCAAAATGCATGTCACAAAACGCGCGCGGTTTCATTTCCAACTTCTGATACTCACGGTGATTGGCGGCGGATGCAGAGCTGGAGGTGTTAAAAAAAAAGACAATGAAGATATATAACCGAGACAACTTTCGCAATTCCATTCTCCCTACTGTGATATATCCTTGTTGTAAGAAGAGAGTAAATCTCATGAAAGCGATGCTTCTAAGTGTCTCCAGCACGGACGGAATCATGCACTGTGCTTGAAGCAAAGTGAAAAAGTAAACCACTCCTCGGTCAACAGTCCTTCGCAGATGCACAGCACGAAGAATCTCTCTCTCTCTCTCTCTCTCTCTCTCTCTCTCTCTCTCTCTCTCTCTCTCTCTCTCTCACTCGCTTTCTCTCTCAACGGGAGGGGGTAGTGTGTATGTTTACAGTGCCTTCAGAAAGTATTCACACCCCTTCACTTTTTCCACATTTTGTTGTTACAGCCTGAATTTATAATGGATTAAATTGAGATTTTGTGTCACTGGCCTACATAAAATACCCCATAATGTGGAATTATGTTTTAAGAATTCTTTACAAATTAATTGAAAATGAAAATCTGAAATGTCTTGAGTCAATAACTATTTAACCCCTTTGTTATGGCAAGCCTAAATGTATGTTCAGGGGTAAAAATGTGCTTAAAAGTCACATATTATGTTGCATTGATTCACTGTGTGTGCAATAATAGTGTTTAACATTATTTTTGAATGACTACCGCATCTCTGTACCCCACACATGCAATTATCTGTAAGGTCCCTCAGCCGAGCAGTGAATTTCAAACCCAGATTCAACAACAAAGACCAGGGAGGTTTTCCAATGCCCCGCAAAGAAAGGCACCTATTGGTAGATGGGCAAAAAAAAAAAAAAAGACGTTGAATATCCCTTTGAGCATGGTGAAGTTATTAATTTCCTAGAGGAAAACCTGGTTCAGTCTGCTTTCCAACAGACACTGGTAGATTAATTCACCTTTCAGTAGGACAAAAACCTAAAACACAAGGAGAGTGGAGTTGCTTACCAAGACGACATTCTATGTTCCTGAGTGGCCCAGTTAAAGTTTTGACTTAAATTGGCTTGAAATTCTATGGCATACATGAAAATGGCTGTCTAGCAATGATCAACAACCAATTTGACAGAGCTTGAAGAATTTAATGTGCAAATATTTTACAATCCATGTATGTAAAGCTCTTAGAGACTTATCCATAAAGACTCACAGCTGTAATCGCTCCCAAAGGTGATTCTAACATGTATTGACTCAGGGGTGTGAATAGAGATAATTTCTGTATATCATTTCCAATACATTTGCAAAAATTGCAGAAAACATGTTTACACTTATTATGGGGTATTGTGTGTAGATGGGTGAGAAAAAACAAACAATTTAATCGTTTTGAAATTCAGGCTGTAACACAATTTTGGGGGGAATAAGTCAAGGGGTATGAATACTTCCTGAAGGCACTGTAACTAGTGTTGACCCTCCTCTAGCTGTGCACTAGACCATTTCAGCACCACATTAGCGGACAGCTCCTCACTGTCAGGCAGGATGAGGCTCTGGGGTCAAAATGAGTGAACGTTCATTCGTTGAGAGTATGTCAATATTAGACTGTATTGAGAGAAAAAAAAATGTTTATTATTGTTTTGATTAAATCCGTTTCAAATGTATCTGTGTATGGTATGAAAAATGTATCCACTCACTAACTGCAAGTCGCTCTGGATAAAAGTGTCTGCTAAATGACTAAAATGTAAATGTAAAATGTAATGGTCAAA
This sequence comes from Coregonus lavaretus, assembly GCF_964263955.1. Lineage (NCBI taxonomy): Eukaryota > Metazoa > Chordata > Actinopteri > Salmoniformes > Salmonidae > Coregonus > Coregonus lavaretus. Next base: position 7,859,042 of record NC_139992.1, on the reverse strand, counting down.
TAAGATGAGGAAATTATATTCAGGAATTTAGTAGGAAGTACTAAACCCTGGCGCTTGCAACGCCAGGGTTGTGGGTTCGATTCCCACGGGGGGGGGGGGGCAGTATGAAAAAAAAAATTATGCACTCACTAACTGTAAGTCGCTCTGGATAAGAGCGTCTGCTAAAATGACTAAAATGTTAAATAATGATCTCTTCTCCAGGCAGCTATTAGACTAAGGCATCCATGCTGACACTGTGCCACAGGCTGTATGTTAAACATCCTATAGGCTCTGATTACTGATACAGACCATGGTTTATAAAATAAATGTAGCCTAGCCCACTTTTTAAAAACATTTCTCTCATGTATCAACTGAAGTCTTTCATCACTGCCAGTGGATGGTCACTAGACACTTAGAGACATGGATACTGTAAATGCTCTCTAAGGTGCCACTAATGTAACCAACTGGGATTGAACCCGGGCTGCCTGAACACCACAAGCCTGTTCAGCCCATTGAGCTTAATGGAATTGTCAATTAATATCAAATTCGTATTTACAATGACGGCCAACCAAGAGGCAAAAGGCCTCCTGCGGGGACAGGGGCTGGGATTAAAAATAAAAATGTAGGACAAAACACACATCACGACAAGAGAGACACCACAACACTACGTAAAGAGTGACCTAAGACAACAACACAGCACTGCAGCAACGCATGACAATACAGCATGGTAGCAACACAACATGACAACAACACGGTAGCAACACAACATGGCAGCAGCACAACATGGTAGCAGCACAAAACAGGGTACAAACATTATTGGGCACAGACAACAGCACAAGGGCAAGAAGGTAGAGACAACAATACATCACGCGAAGCAGCCACAAGTGTCAGTAAGAGTGTCCATGATTGAGTCTTTGAATGTAGAGATGGATATAATACTGTCCAGTTTGAGTGTGTTTTGCAGCTCGTTCCAGTTGCTAGCTGCAGCAAACTGAAAAGAGGAGCGACCCAGGGATGTGTGTGCTTTGGGGACCTTTAACAGAATGTGACTGGCAGAACGGGTGTTGTATGTGGAGGATGAGGGCTGCAGTAGGTATCTCAGATAGGGGGGAGTGAGGCCTAAGAGGGTTTTATAAATAAACATCAACCAGTGGGTATTGCATCTGGTATACAGAGATGGCAGTTCACAGAGGAGTACAGAGTTCAGTGATGTGTCCTATAAGGAGCATTGGTGACAAATCTGATGGCCGAATTGTAAAGAACATCTAGCCGCTCGACAGCACCCTTACCTCTATAAATTATGTCTCTGTAATCTAGCACGGGTAGGATGGTCATCTGAATCAGGGTTAGTATGGCAGCTGGGGTGAAAGAGGAGTGATTACGATAGAGGAAACCAAGTCATTGGGCATTCTTCTTACCGAACCACATGACCTTTGTTTTGGAGGTGTTCAGAACAAGGTTAGGAGCAGAGAAAGCTTGTTGGACACTAAGAAAGTTTTGTTGTAGAGCGTTTAACACAAAATCCGGGGGAGGGGCCAGCTGAGTATAAGACTGTCTCGTCTGCATATAAATGGATGAGAGAGCTTCCTACTTCCTGAGCTACAGTATGTTGTTGATGTAAATCAGTGGAGGCTCCTCAGAGGAGGAAGGGGAGGACCATCCTCCTCAGTGAAATTCATAACAATTTAAATTGTAAAACATTAAAAAAAGTTATCGTTTTTAGATAAAACTATACTGAATATAATCACTTCACTCAAAAATGTATTCAAACACACTATTTTGCAAAGAAGGTCTACAGTAGACTCAACAGCACTCTGTAGGGTAGCACCATGGTGTAGCCGGAGGACAGCTAGCTTCCATCCTCCTCTGGGTACATTGACTTCAATACAAAACCTAGGATGCTCATGGTTCTCACCCCCTTCCATAGACTTACACAGTAATTACGACAACTTCCAGAGGATGTCCTCCAGCCTATCAGAGCTCTTGCAGCATGAATTGACATGTTGTCCACCCAATCAAAGGATCAGATAATTAATCTAGTACTGAAAGCATAAGCTATAGCTAGCTAGCACTGCAGTGCATAAAATGTGGTGAGTAGCTGACTCAAAGAGAGAGAAAGACAATAGTTGAACAGTTTTGAACAAATTAATATCTTCCAAAATGAAGGAGAAGCAAGAGAGAAATAGAGAGAGAGATTGTCTTTTTTTTTTTCACTTTCAGTTTCACTTACTTAGCTAGCAAATGCAGCTAGCTAGTTTAGCCTACTGAAACACCCTGCTCAAACATAGGGATGCTATGTTAGCTAGCTGGCTATGACTATCCAACACAACACTGGAACTCTTCCAAGTCAAGGTAAGCTTTTGGTTTTATTCATTCTTTGCCACCGGGGCCCGCCGGCGTAACTGCTACACTACTTACTGACTGTACACTAAAATTACTGCATGATTGTAGCGGGTTTACTAACGCGTTAGTTCTATTAGCTATGCTGACTATTCATGGGCTGTGGTGCATCCACTGCGATGCAATGCCTTAGACCGGTGCACTACTCGGGAGGCCACGACCATATCTTGAACACTAGTGTCACTTGCTTTCTCAACTCTTTAGATTGCCTCCGCAATTGAGATCCGATGGACCACCCTGACTTTTGCCACCTCAAGCTCCTTCACCCTTACAGGGCTGTCCAAGAACTCTGAATCATGATCGCCACCACAGTTGCAACTCTGACGTTCTTCACACAGATCTTCATTATACTCCTTTCTTCTGAACACATTTGCAACATGGCCAAATCATTTACAGTTTTTACAATTTACTTTGTACACTGTAGTGTACAAATAAAATGGAATATACAAATAATGACATATAGACCACTATAGACAACTATAGACCACTATAGACAACTATAGACTACTGTAGACCACTATAGACCACTATAGACAACTATAGACCACTATAGACAACTATAGACTACTGTAGACCACTATAGACAACTATAGACAACTATAGACATCTGTAGACCACTATAGACCACTATAGACCACTATAGACCACTATAGACCACTATAGACAACTATAGACCACTATAGACCACTATAGACAACTATAGAACAACCACATAAGTAGGCCCTGGCCAAAATGGCTCCTACAATTGCATCTGTGATTATGTTGCACTGTGTTGCATCTCCGTGTGTAAAATGTTTTTTATCTCTCATGAAGTATAGATTGTACTCTTTAGGTTCTTCGAACTGCACGTGCTTTACAAAAGCTTGGCTAATGGAAATGTTATTGCCACTCCCTCCCATTGTAACAGTCATGCTGTACTTCAACAGAGGGAGAGGACCAGAGCTAATATGAAAAGGCTAATGCAGCCATGATTAGATGAGAAATCTGCCCTCCATATCTGGGTAATACAATAGTTGAGCACTTATGTTGCTTCAAGATCCCGGCAAATATATCAATCAAGAGAAAACAAGAGTGTCATGAAATCTGATGGAATCACTGTACAATAACCAATCTTGGTACTCATCTGCTGTAGAGCTCATATTCAATGTTAATTTATATTTATCCGGTTGCCACAGAGGGTAATTGCAGAAAATATAGTTTCTGAAAGATACACAGTTTCTACCAAGTAAATGACAGAATTTTGCGGTCAAAAGACAGTTGTTAGCTCAGTGAAAACAACAAAGAGAGTCTAATCAGTTTAGCTGGATGTAGAAGACGGACATCAGTATGTCTACTTTGTGGATTAGGCTGAGGTTTAATTACATTAAATATTTTTGTAATCAATAAAGAATACAGTAATGTAAGCTGTTTGTATAATTACCCTTTCACACTAACAAATTATATAATCCTCAACAATAGCACCATGCCAGAAAATCATAGAAGTACTCCTTTCGACTATAGAACCTTTTAAAATGGTACCCTCATCCAGAGACATGAAAGTAGGTTTTCTGGTTGCTTGGGTCTTGTGATTGTGTGAGAGAACAAACTTTCAAGGGCGTCATCATCAGAATCACTCAGCCCTAAATGTGAGAGTTCTTTGCATCTTAGATCTCAGCCTCATCTATCATCAGAATGAGTGGAATTTTAGGGTGCCTCTCTGTTTCCCAAATTAAATGATCAACAGTGGCTGAATCAGAGGGTGTTCACAGAAGACTGATGTGATGGAGAGGAGAACCTGAGAATGCAGCAATCACGGAGGTGTCGAATCTCTAGGTGGTCTTTGAGTCATGAACCCAGAGGCCATCTTGCCTACTGTTCTCCTCAGGTAGCGACAACATTTCACACACGACAACCTCACACACACCTCACACAAACCCAATATTCCTATGTTGGGCATGATTTCAAACCACCTACGTAAGACATGCTGCATCTGTAATTTTTTTCCAATAAAGGTTTTTCATCTAGCACTAGGTTTTTGTGCCACAATGCAAGCACAACACTATCCCTACGGTGATTGAAATTTTCTATACATCTGTTCCATTTGCCATACTGGGATGACTTTGCATGATTTTTCTGGACCATGCCACACAGCAGACACACAGAGATCAAAGGAACCAGTTGCTGAAGGATTCTTACAAGAGCAGAGCTTCAGTAGCACAACGGAAACGGCTAACTGTCATTGTCAGCCATTTTATTTTAATTGAATGGATTATGGAGCTCGTTTCCAAAGATAATGTTTCTTGCTTCATTGCTTTCCACCCTGCTTTATTGCTTTCCAATGAAAAGCCTATTCATTTCCTCCTTGCATTCATCTGATTCACATAGCTCCTTTCATTTGCTCCAATGCCAATGCCCAAATGTGAGATCCGGAAGTGCTTATCATCACTTGAGTAGAATACGTTATGGGAAAACTGGGAGAAATCAATGTTAATTGATTTGCTTTAAAAGCAGGTGCATATGGATCACTAAGGATATCATTGACGGGATTGTTATTCACGATGTTATACCTGCTTGCTTTATAACTAGAGTTTGCCACACAGCATAACTGAGAGGAGGTAAAAGAGATGTCTACAGTATGTGTTATGTGAAATCTCAAGCTCACTTGTATAGTCTGTGGACCCTTTAATTAAAGGGTCCACAGACTATACAGTAGGCCTTTCACGTAGGTGTGTCATTCCAAGAGCCATTGAGCTAGTCGTCAAAAAGTCAAGTCTTTTTTAAAAGCTTGTTGAAAAGACAGCATGGCATATTTAGTAGCGCCAAGCATCCTTGTGTGTCTTTGTGTTGTAACCACACATTATTTGAGGTCTTACCAGACTTTGAATCAATATGGAATTAACATTTAAAAAGAGCTTGAGGGTGGTATGTCTGAGACAGGGTTATATATTCTAAATTATAAACTGGGTGGTTCAAGCCCTGAATGCTGATTGGCTGACGGCCGTGGTATATCAGACTGTATACCACGGGTATGACAAAACATTTATTTTTACAGCTCTAATTAACTTGTTAACCACTTTATAATAGCAATAAGGCACCTCAGGGGTTTGTGGTATATGGCCAATATACCACAGCTAAGGGCTGTATCCAGGCACTCCGCGTTGAGTCGGGGGGTGTGGCCATATACCACACCCCCTCGGGCCTTATCGCTTAATTACATAATGAGAACACATCATTATACAGTGAGGGAAAAAAGTACTTGATCCCCTGCTCATTTTGTATGTTTGCCCACTGACAAAGAAATGATCAGTCTATAATTTTAATGGTAGGTTTATTTGAACAGTGAGAGACAGAATAACAACAAAAAAATCCAGAAAAACGCATGTCAAAAATGTTATAAATTGATTTACATTTTAATGAGGGAAATAAGTATTTGACCCCCTCTCAATCAGAAAGATTTCTGGCTCCCAGGTGTCTTTTATACAATTAACGAGCTGAGATCAGGAGCACACTCTTAAAGGGGGTGCTCCTAATCTCAGCTTGTTACCTGTATAAAAGACACCTGTCCACTGAAGCAATCAATCAATCAGATTCCAAACACTCCACCATGGCCAAGACCAAAGAGCTCTCCAAGGATGTCAGGGACAAGATTATAGACCTACACAAGGCTGGAATGGGCTACAAGACCAAGCAGCTTGGTGAGAAGGTGACAACAGTTGGTGTGATTATTCACACATGGAAGAAACACAAAATAACTTTCAATCTCCCTCTGCCTGGGGCTCCATGCAAGATCTCACCTCGTGGAGTTGCAATGATCATGAGAACAGTGAGGAATCAGCCCAGAACTACACGGGAGGATCTTGTCAATGATCTCAAGGCAGCTTGGACCATAGTCACCAAGAAAACAATTGGTAACACACTACGCCGTGAAGGACTGAAATCCTGCAGCGCCCGCAAGGTCCCCCTGCTCAAGAAAGCACATATACATGCCCGTCTGAAGTTTGCCAATGAACATCTGAATGATTCAGAGGAGAACTGGGTGAAAGTGTTGTGGTCAGATGAGACCAAAATCGAGCTCTTTGGCATCAACTCAACTCGCCGTGTTTGAAGGAGGAGGAATGCTGCCTATGACCCCAAGAACACCATCCCCACCGTCAAACATGGAGGTGCAAACATTATGCTTTGGGGGTGTTTTTCTGCTAAGGGGACAGGACAACTTCACCGCATCAAAGGGACGATGGACGGGGCCATGTACCGTCAAATCTTGGGTGAGAACCTCCTTCCCTCAGCCAGGGCATTGAAAATTGGTAGTGGATGGGTATTCCAGCATGACAATGACCCAAAACACATGGCCAAGGCAACAAAGGAATGGCTCAAGAAGAAGCACATTAAGGTCCTGGAGTGGCCTAGCCAGTTTCCAGACCTTAATCCCATAGAAAAGCTGTGGAGGGAGCTGAAGGTTCGAGTTGCCAAACGTCAGGCTCGAAACCTTAATGACTTGGAGAAGATCTGCAAAGAGGAGTGGGACAAATCCCTCCTGAGATGTGTGCAAACCTGGTGGCCAACAACAAGAAACGTCTGACCTCTGTGATTGCCATCAAGGGTTTTGCCACCAAGTACTAAGTCATGTTTTTAAGAGGGGTCAAATACTTATTTCCCTCATTAAAATGCAAATCATTTCATAACATTTTTGACATGCGTATTTCTGGATTTTTTTGTTGTTATTCTGTCTCTCACTGTTCAAATAAACCTACCATTAAAATTATAGACTGATCATGTCTTTGTCAGTGGGCAAATGTACAAAATCAGCAGGGGATCAAATACTTTTTTCCCTCACTGTACAGTTAGTGAGTGCATACATTTTCATACTGGCCCCCCATGGGAAACGAACCCACAACCCTGGCGTTGCAAGGGCCATGCTCTACCAACTGAGCTACAGGGGACTACAGCAGTATATCCCAGCAGTCAGCTACTCTATTGCAGTGGGTTGCTTGGCTAAAGATAAATATTTGTTTATCACGTTGTATTATAGGTGACTGAGGGATTTTATTATCTCGCTGTATGGCGTCTGCTTTGCAGGTCATGATTTCTTATTTTCCTTATTAACCTGGGACCTGACCTTAACACAGTGACAACCAACTGTGTTGACTCACTTACCCACTCTATAATAACAGTGACACTTCTTTGTTCGGCTTTAATCGACAAACACAATTTTCTCAGTGTGTTGATGAACCTGGGGTCAATTGTAGCCCACTACCCATAATAAACCTCTAGGTGTGGCTTCAGTAGTTTGTATAGAAAGCTAACTGACATGTCTAGGGCTATAACGAGGTATTACATTAGTTCTTCCAGCTCATTATATCTGTTTTCAGTTTAGAGCACATAGCCACTCCACACATTTAATAGGTCCCCAAGGAACCGATGGCACACTCACAACTTTCACCTATAAGTGTAGCATTGGAGTTATCTAAAGATATGTTCGTCACGGTAGTCTGCTTTCCCTGTAGATAAACCATATAAGCTTTCACAGACTCCACAACAATCTCACATAATGTTCTCAGTTTAGGGAAGCTTGATGAAGACAATTTAGAATTGTGAATGCAATGCTATTTATGTGGAAATTGATTATTTGTCCAAAAACATATATTTTCCTCTATCTGGGTACTTTAGATATACCATGAAGCTTTCACAGACTTCAAAACAATCTCTACACAAGGTTCTCAGCTTATGAAAGACTTATGAAAGCCTTATGAAAGCCTTTCGAAAGCCAGATGACAATTTACAGTGAAAATATAATGTCTACTATGATACTGTGATTTCATAACCACAACCCTTTCAAGATAACAAAGCTGTCAAAGCGACGTGTATGCGGTAGGCGAAGTCAAGAGCAGGACACCGAGCTACTGGCAGATACTTTACTGGATACAGTGCAAATCCACAGTACAAAGGCAACCTCATACAGAGAGGAACGATACAACCCGCACACATGGGCAACTGCCGAAAAGACCAAAACAATTACGCACAATACACAATGAGAAACAGAGGATTATAAAGGGAACACAATAAAACATAATGGGAAACAGGTGTAAACAATAAAGACCAAACAAGACAAACACCGAAACATAGATCGGCAGCAGCTAGTACTCCGGGGATGACGAACGCTGAAGCCTGCCCGAGCAAGGAGGAGGAGCAGCCTCGGCTGAATCAGTGACAGTACCCCCCCCCTTGACGCGCGGCTCCAGCCGTGCGCCGACCCCAGCCTCGGGGACGGCCAGGAGGACGCGGAGCAGGGCGAGTCGGATGACTCCGGTGGAAATCCCTCAACATGGAGGGATCTAGGATGTTCCTCCTAGGGACCCAACACCGTTCCTTTGGACCGTCCTCCTCCCACTCCACGAGATACTGCAGGCCCCCCATCCGACGCCTCGAATCCAAGATGGAACGGACTGAGTACGCCGGAGCCCCCTCGATGTCCAACGGGGGCGGAGGAGCCTCTCGTACCTCACTCTCCTGGAGTGGACCAGCTACTACCGGCCTGAGGAGAGACACATGGAACGAGGGGTTAATGCGGTAATTAATGGGCAGTTGTAACCTATAACATACCTCGTTCAATCTCCTCAGGACTTTAAATGGCCCCACAAAGAGTGGACCAGCTTCCAGCAGGGCAGGCGAAGGGGCATGTTTCGGGTCGAGAGCCAGACCCGATCTCCCGGTGCATACACCGGAGCCTCACTGCGGTGGCGATCGGCGCACGCCTTTTGCCGCCTGATCGCTCGCTGTAGATAGACATGCACAGCGTTCCAGGTTTCTTCCGAGCGCCGAAACCACTCGTCCACCGCAGGGGCTTCGATCTGGCTCTGATGCCAAGGTGCCAGGACCGGCTGATAACCTAGCACACACTGAAAAGGCGTAAGGTTAGTTGAGGAGTGGCGGAGTGAGTTTTGGGCTATCTCTGCCCAGGGGATATATTCCGACCACTCCCCCTGCCGGTCCTGGCAATAGGACCTCAGAAACCTACCCACATCCTGGTTCACTCTCTCCACCTGCCCATTACTCTCGGGGTGAAAACCTGAGGTAAGGCTAATTGAGACCCCCAGACGTTCCATAAACGCCTTCCAGACTCTAGAGGTGAACTGGGGACCCCGATCAGACACTATATCCTCAGGTACCCCGTAGTGCCGGAAGACGTGTGTAAACAGGGCGTCAGCAGTTTGTAGGGCTGTAGGGAGACCTGGCATAGGAATGAGACGGCAGGCCTTTGAAAACCGATCCACAACGACCAAGATCGTCGTGTTCCCCTGGGAGGGGGAAAGGTCCGTGACAAAATCCACCGAGAGGTGAGACCACGGAAGTTGTGGAACGGGTAGGGGTTGTAATTTCCCTCTGGGTAGGTGTCTAGGCTCCTTACACTGGGCGCACACTGAGCAGGAGGAAACATAAACCCTCATGTCCTTAGCTAAAGTGGGCCACCAGTACTTTCCACTAAGGCAGTGCACTGTCCGACCAATACCAGGATGGCCAGAGGAAGGTGACATGTGAGCCCAATATATTAATCGATCACGAACCTCGAGCGGCACGTACTTCCGACCCTCTGGACACTGTGGGGGCGTAGGATCGGTACGTAACGCCCGCTCGATGTCCGCATCAACCTCCCATACCACCGGTGCCACCAGACAAGACTCCGGAAGTATGGGAGTAGGCTCAATGGACCTCTCCTCTGTGTCATATAGTCGGGACAGGGCGTCTGCCTTAGCGTTCTGTGACCCTGGTCTATAGGTGAGTGTAAATACAAATCGAGTGAAAAACATAGCCCACCTTGCCTCACAAGGTTTCAACCTCCTCGCCGCCCGGATGTACTCCAGTTTACGATGGTCAGTCAAAATGAGAAAAGGCCAATGCCTCCACACCTTCAGGGCTTGCACCACAGCTAACAGCTCCCTGTCCCCAACATCAAAATTGTGCTCCGCCGGACTGAGCTTCTTAGAAAAGAAAGCACAGGGGCGGAGATTAGGTGGCGTACCCGAGTGCTGAGACAGTACAGCACCGATCCCAGCCTTGGACGCATCCACCTCAACTTGGAACGCCAAAGAGGGATCCGGATGTGCCAGCACTGGAGCCGAGGTAAACAGGTCTTTCAGATGCCTAAAAGCCCTGTCCGCCTCAGCCGACCACTGCAGACGCACCGGACCCCCCTTTAGCAGGGAGGTAATGGGAGCTGCTACCTGCCCAAAGCCCCGGATAAACCTCCGGTAGTAATTGGCAAAACCCAAGAACCGCTGCACCTCCTTCACCGTGGAGGGAGTCTGCCAATAACGCACGGCTGAAACACGGTCAATCTCCATCTCCACCCCTGACGTGGACAACCGGTGTCCCAGGAAGGAGATGGACTCCTGGAAGAACAGACATTTCTCCGCCTTTGCATACAGGTCATGCTCCAACAGTCTACCAAGCACCCGACGAATCAGGGACACATGCTCTGCGCGGGTAGCAGAGTATATTAGAATGTCATCAATATACACAACTACACCCTGTCCATGCAAGTCCCGGAAAATCTCATCCACAAACGATTGGAAGACTGAAGGAGCATTCATTAAACCGTATGGCATGACGAGGTACTCATAGTGACCCGAGGTGGTACTGAATGCTGTCTTCCACTCATCTCCCTCCCTAATGCGCACCAGGTTGTACGCGCTCCTGAGATCCAATTTTGTGAAGAATCGCGCCCCGTGTAATGACTCCGTCATACTAGCAATCAGAGGGAGAGGATAGCTGTATTTGATGGTGATCTGATTGAGACCACGGTAGTCAATACACGGGTGTAAACCCCCATCTTTCTTCTTCACAAAAAAGAAACTCGAGGACGCAGGGGAAGTGGACGGCCGTATGTACCCCTGTCTCAGCGATTCGGCGACATATGTTTCCATAGCCGCCGTCTCCTCCTGAGACAGAGGATACACATGACTACGGGGAAGCGCAGCGCCTACTTGGAGGTTTATCGCACAATCCCCCTGTCGATGGGGTGGTAATTGAGTCGCCTTCTTCTTACAGAAGGCGAGAGCCAAATCGGCATATTCAGGTGGAATGTGCATGGTGGGAACTTGGTTCGGACTTTCCACCGTCGTGGCCCCTACGGAAACACCCACATACCTCCCGACACACTGATCAGACCATCCCTTGAGAGCCCTCTGTTGCCATGAAATGTTGGGGTCATGAGACGTCAACCAGGGAAGCCCCAACACCACGGGAAACGCAGGACGCCGAGCTACTGGCAGATACTTTACTGGATACAGTGCAAATCCACAGTACAAAGGCAACCTCATACAGAGAGGAACGATACACATGGGCAACTGCCGAAAAGACCAAAACAATTACGCACAATACACAATGAGAAACAGAGGGTTATAAAGGAACCACAATAAAACATAATGGTAAACAGGTGTAAACAATAAAGACCAAACAAGACAAACACCGAAACATAGATTGGCAGCAGCTAATACTCCGGGGACGACGAACGCCGAAGCCTGCCCGAGCAAGGAGGAGGAGCAGCCTCGGCTGAATCCGTGACAAAAGCAACTGAAAATAACAGCCAATTCTAATGCAAACAGTGATCAAATGGTTGGGCAGGACTGAGGATATTGCAGGGTCATTGTAGGGTCCAAAATCGTTCAAATCGTTCAAATGTGTTGCATCAATGTTAGTTCCTGACATTTGAATGTGTCCTCTATCCAGTACAGTGTAATACTTAAATCAAATTATGTCCCTGCCCCTCAGTTATTCAATTTGTCCTATTACCCAAAAAATTCAGTCCCCCTTCTTCAAACAGGTTACACCAGGGATAATGTGCATACCAATGCTGTACCACCATAGAATAGAACACAGATGAGAGGCAACGGAGAGAGACTCCATCGTCTGTCTGGGATAAGATCAGTCATTTTTTTGCAGTGTAAAACCTGAATTAAATGCTATCACCCAGGAATGAATGCCTGCTTTAGGCGCATCACGCTGATGATGTGTCGCCTTAGTTAAATTGCCCGGAAAACCAGCCCAATGATCCAGCAAACAGGAGAAAATCTCAGAGCTTCCAATGCCAGGAGGTAAATTACAGGAGGTAAATTACAGGAGGTAAATTACAGGAGGTAAATTACATGGAGATGGTGAGTTTCTGAACGTCTACTTCAACATGTATTTCAACATATGGGGATTGTTGCGCTTCAACATTGGATTTCACTGAGTTCTTCATTCCAAATGTATCTGATGGGGAAATAGCAGCATTCTGGCAATAAGAAGTTATTCAAACCTTACATGTAAAAATATGAACGTTTTGTAAGTATAGGTTCATCCAGCTAAAGTCCAATCAAAGTGTTTCCAAAGTTAGAGGCATAAGGACATCCACAGGAGGTTGGTGGCACCTTAATTGGGGAAGACGGGCTCGTGGTAATGGCTGGAGCGGAATCAGTGGAATGGTATCAAATACATCAAACATATGGTTTGATGCCATTCCATTTGCTACGTTCCAGACATTTATGAGCTGTCCTCCCCTCAGCAGCCTCCACTGGTGTCATCTTATATGCATATCAGCTGAAGAAACTAGTTCACACTACTGTAGCTAGTCTGACCAATGGCCATTACTAGCTGCTGTAATACTTACATATACTGTATACTTAAGCAATAAGGCCAGAGGAGGTGTGCTATATGGCCAATAAGGGATGTTCTTACGCACGACTCAACGCGGAGTGTCTGGAAACAGCCCTTAGCTGTGGTATATTGGCCATTTATCACAAACCCCAGAGGAACCTTATTGCTATTATAAACTGGTTACCAACGTAATTAGAGCAGTAAAACTAAACATTTTGTCATACCCATGGCTTTCAGCCAATTCGAATTCAGGGCTCAAACCACCCAATTTATAAATAGTAATAATCATTAGGCTATATGAGAGGGAATAAAATCAATACGAAGTCAAATCTTAAGTCCTTTTGTTTGAGAGACTACCCCTGCATACATGGCTGGACCACAGGTCTTTCTCTATGGATATGGAATTAACACAACCTGACAGCCCATTTGCAATTTGCAAATGTTTGCTGAAAAGTGAATTAAAAAATCTAAATAGCTGGCAGCATGTAGAGTGATAGAAAGGATAATTAGAATATTATGTCGCACACACGCATGCGCACGCACACGCACACGCACACACACACACACACACACACACACACACACACACACACACACACACACACGCACACACACACTGACATGGACTGTCTTCAGTGTTCAGTTCAGGCACAGCTGAGTCTGTGCTCTACGAATGAAGGGAATTTGAGAACAGATAACCAGAGGCTGATTGGCTGGATAGAGGCAGAATAATGGAGTACAGCGCTTCCTGAAATGAACTCAAGGGGGACTTAAGATTAGTTTAAATGAGTGAATTGCCATGTCAAGATTATCATTTTTAACCCTCACACTACCAACATACATCTACAGTGCATTCGGAAAGTATTCAGACACCTTGACTTTTTCCACATTTTGTTACGTTACAGCCTTATTCTAAAATTGATTAAATTGTTTTTTTCCCTCCTCAATCTACACACAATACCCCATAACGACAAAGCAAAAAACAGTTTTTTAGGCAGTGATTACAGCCTCAAGTCTTCTTGGGTATGACGCTACAAGCTTGGCACAACTGTTTTTGGAGAGTTTCTCCCATTCTTCTCTGCAGATCCTCTCAAGCTCTGTCAGGTTGGATGGGGAACGTTGCTGCACAGTTATTTTCAGGTTTCTCCAGAGATGTTTGATCGGGATCAAGTCCGGAATCTGGCTGGGCCACTCAAGGACATTCAGACATGTACCGAAGCCACTCCTGCGTTGTCTTGGCTGTGTGCTTAGGTTCGTTGTCCTGACCTCGCCCCAGTCTGAGGTCATGAGCGAGTGTGAAGCAGGTTTTCATCAAGGATCTCTCTGTACTTTGTTCCTTTCATATTTCCCTCGATCCTGACTATTCTCCCAGTCCCTGCCGCTGAAAAACATACCCACAGCATGATGCTGCCACAACAACGCTTCACCGTAGGGATGGTGCCAGGCTTCCTCCAGACGTGACACTTGGCATTCAGGCCAAAGAGTTCAATCTTGGTTTCATCAGACCAGAGAATCTTGTTTCTCATGGTCTGAGAGTCCTTTAGGTGCCTTTTGGCAAACTCAAAGCTGGCTGTTATGTGCCTTTTACTGAGGAGTGGCTTCCGTCTGGCCACTCTGCCAGAAAGGCCTGATTGGTGGAGTGCTGCAGGGATGGTTGTCCTTCTGGAAAGTTCTCCATCTCCACAGAGGAACTCTGGAGCTCTGTCAGAGTGACCATCGGGTTCTTGGTCACCTCCCTGACCAAGGCCCTTCTTCCCCGATTGCTCATTTTGGCTGGGTGGCCAGCTCTAGGAAGAGTCTTGGTGGTTCCAAACTTCTTCCATTTAAGAATGATGGAGGACACTGTGTTCTTGGGGACCTTCAATGCTGCAGACATTTTTTGGAACCCTTCCCCAGATCTGTGCCTCAACACAATCCTGTCTCAGAGCATTTTGTTGTGTTACAGCCTGAATTTAGAATGGATTAATTGTCAAAGTGGAATTATGTTTTTCAAATAACTCAGTTGCCGGAAAGGAAGGAAACCGCTCAGGGATTTCACCATGAGGCCAATGGAGACTTTAAAACAGTTACGGAGTTTAATGGCTGTGATAGGAGAAAACTGAGGATGGATCAACAACATTGTAGTTACATTTAGTTACAAGCCACTAAAGTAATACTGCAAAAAATGTGGCAAAGCAATTCCCTGTTTATCCTGAATACAACATTTTATCTTTAGGGTAAATCCAATAGAACACATTACTGAGTACCACTCTCCATATTTTCAAGCATAAGGGTAGCTGCATCATGCTATGGGTATGCTTGTAATCGTTAAGGACTGGGAGTTTTTCATGAAAAAAATGGAATGGAACTAAGCAAAGGCAAAATCTTAGAGGAAAACCTGGTTCAGTCTGCATTCCACCAGACACTGGGAGATTAATTCACCTTTCAGCAGGACAATAACCTAAAACACAAGGCCAAATCTACGCATGGAGTTGCTTACCAGTAAATGAGTGGCCAAGTTACAGTTTTGACTTAAATCTGCTTGAAAATCTATGGCAAGACTTGAAAATGGTTGTCTAGCAATGATTAACAACCAATTTGACAGAGCCTGAAGAATTTTGAAAAGTAAATATTGCACAATCCAGGTGTGCAAAGCTCTTAGAGACTTACCCAGGAAGATTCACAGCTGTAATCGCTGCCAAAGGTGCGTGTGTGTTTGTTTGTGTTTGTTTTGTGTGATTGGAAAAGTGTGATGAGTTAAGTGAGTGAGTAAGTAAAATGGGGGGATGTAGGTCGATCTATGGGTGGAAGGGGAGAGAGGGGCAAAGGTGTTTGTTTGGGCGGGGTGGGGTGAGTGAGTGTATACATCTGTTTACAAAAATTTAGAATTCCTACTACCTGCCGTTGTTATGGGTAACAATCCTTCATAGAAGGGCTTATGTTATTGTGTGCATTATTAGTCAATTGTGGGAATAAAATAACATATGCAAGATTTTTAAAATATATGTATTTTTTTTTATAACTAGATGCAGTACAACTGAGGCAAAGGCGTTCAAAATGATGTTGGATCTGGTTATTTTTCTGTGCTGTAGACGGCACCATGTAGTCTTTTTAAAGGATGGGCCATTATCTCTTAAAGGCCCTAGGATCCATGTGCTCTTTTTAAAGGATGGGCCATTATCTCTTAAAGGCCCTAGGATCCATGTGCTCTTTTTAAAGGATGGGCCATTATCTCTTAAAGGCCCTAGGATCCATGTGTACAAGGATGGCCAGCCAGTCAATGGGACGACAACCCAACTTTGGATGGGGGGAGGTTTTAGCGGGTGGAGTGTTGGAGGACAATTAGAGGTTTACTTAGTCGCAGACACAGAATGCTTAACAGTGGAAATATAATGGTACTGCTATATGGACACTAAATTATCATGGTACTTCTCAATGGTAAGTTTACAAACATATATTATGGTAAGTATAATCAAAACTTTTATCTCATTATGGTAAATGGTGAAATAAGTATACCAGTTATAATTGTAATGACTTAGCAGATAATAAGAAAAGACGATCAGTATTTACCTGGCTTAAAGAGAAGGAATATAATATCTATTGTTTACAGAACATTTATTTTACACCTTTAGAAGAAGTTGTATGGAAAAATGACTGGGGGGGGAAGAAATATATTTCTCCCATGGGCAAAGAAACTGTGATGATAGAAAGTGATGATATTAATTAACAATAATTTTGATACGAATATGCTATTAGACCATAAACATATTTGGCTCATTAATCTATATGGTCCAAATAATGATGATCCACGCTTCTTTGAAAATACATATAATAATTTACCGAGCTTACAGGCAATACATAACTCAATTATTATGGTGGGAGATTATAATACAGTTTTAAGTACCTCAATGGACCGTAAAGGAAATCACACTGCAAACTATCACCCTCATGCACTTAAGGAAATTCGAATATTATGGATATATTGGAACTAGTGGATACACAGTATGGAGGCTTAAATATCCTGACCTATTGAGATATACATGGCGGAGGCTCAATGAAGCTTGAACAGAATGAGGTCGGACCATCAAATAATTGGTATACACATTTGTCTTACTGACCCTCCTATATCCGCTCCCCCTCTCTAGCGCTTGACGTCACCTGTCTACTAACCACCGGTCCTGGCACCATCATTCCACGCACCTGCTCCCCATCATTACGCATACCTGGACCTCATCATCACCTTGATTACTCTCCCTTTATTTAGCCCTCAGTAGCCTAAGTCAACAGGCAGTATTGGTTTTGTCTCGTTCAGTACTCTTCTCCTGTTTTGTTTATCTGCCTTTTATTATTATGAAACTCACCTTCTGCACCTGCTTCCTGACTCCCAGCGAATACGTTACACTTACAGAAATCCCGCAAGGGAAAACTATTTTAGATGAAGTTGAGTGGAGAAAGGACTTGGGGGGGGGGGGTATACTTCTCCCATGGGCAAAGAAACTCAAAAGGGGTGATGATATTAATTAACAATAATTTTGATCCGAATGTGCAAATTGATCAAACAGATCCGCAAGGTAGATGGATTATTTTAAATATGTTATTGGACCATAAACAGATTTGGCTCATTAATCTATACGGTCCAAATAATGATGATCCACGCTTCTTTGAAAAAATATATAATAATTTATTAAGCCTACAAGCAATACAAGACTCTATTATTATGGTGGAGATTATTATTGTCACACCCTGGCTCTGGGACTCATTATGTTGAGCCAGGGTGTGTTCATTCTTTGTGTTTATTCTATGTGTTTATTTCTATGTTGGGGGTTCTAGTTTGTTGATTTCTATGTTTGCCTGAGTGACTCCCAATCAGAGGCAACGAGTGTCAGCTGTTGGCTGGTTGTCTCTGATTGGGAGCCATATTTAAACTGTCTGTTTTCCCTTTGTGTTTGTGGGTTTTTGTTCCGTGTTCGGTCATTGATACCGTGGACTTCACGAGTCGTTTCTTGTTTTGTATTCGTGTTTACACTTTAACTAATTAAAGTATGTTTGTTCATCACGCTGCGCATTGGTCTCTCCCTGACGATCGTGACAGAAAAACCCACCATGCAACGACCAAGCAGCGTGTCCAGGGGCAGCTCTTGGGCTGGACATGGGAGGAAGCGCCGGGAGAAGAGACGGTGGAGGCGCGCCGTAGAGAGGAGCAACGGCGTGATCAGGGTCGTCGTCGGGCGGTCGAGAGGCAACCCCAGACATTTTTTAAGGGGGGGCACACGGCATGGACGACGGGGCTGACGGAGGCAAAAAAGGGGCGGATTCTGGAGGCCACCAGGTTACGGATACACCGCCCTGTACGTCCTGTGCGGATGCCTCACACAGAGTGTGTGAGGGTAGGCATTCAGCCAGGACGGGTTGTGGCCGCTCTTCACTCCAGGGCTCCTATCCGTCTCCACAGCCCGGTTCGGCCTGTCCCTGCTCCACGCACCAAGCCTACGGTGTGCGTCGCCAGCCCAGTCCGGCCAGTCCCTGCTCCACGCACCAAGCCTACGGTGTGCGTCGCCAGTCCGGTCCGGCCTGTCCCTGCTCCACGCACCAAGCCTACGGTGTGGGTCGCCAGCCCAGTCCGGCCAGTCCCTGCTCCACGCTCCAAGCCTACGGTGTGCGTCGACAGCCCAGCCCGGCCTGTCCCTGCTCCACGCACCAAGTATACGGTGCGCGTCGCCAGCCCGGCCCGGCCTGTTCCTGCCACTCGCACCAAGTATACGGTGCGCGTCGCCAGCCCGGCCCGGCCTGTTCCTGCCACTCGCACCAAGTATACGGTGCGCGTCGCCAGCCCGGCCCGGCCTGTTCCTGCCACTCGCACCAAGTATACGGTGCGCGTCGCCAGCCCGGCCCGGCCTGTTCCTGCCACTCGCACCAAGTATACGGTGCGCGTCGCCAGCCCGGCCCGGCCTGTTCCTGCCACTCGCACCAAGTATACGGTGCGCGTCGCCAGCCCGGCCCGGCCTGTTCCTGCCACTCGCACCAAGTATACGGTGCGCGTCGCCAGCCCGGCCCGGCCTGTTCCTGCCACTCGCACCAAGTCTACGGTGCGCGTCGCCAGCCCGGCCCGGCCTGTTCCTGCCACTCGCACCAAGCCAGGGGTGCGAGTCGTCAGCCTGGTAAGGCCCGTCCCTCCTCCACGCACCAAGCCAGGGGTGCGAGTCGTCAGCCTGGTAAGGCCCGTCCCTCCTCCACGCACCAAGCCCGGGGTGCGCGTCGTCAGCCTGGTAAGGCCCGTTCCTCCTCCACGCACCAAGCCAGGGGTGCGCGTCGTCAGTCCAGCACAACCCGTGCCTGGGTCACCGGTGCCTGGTAAGGTACCGGTCAACTGCTCCACGATGGAGCTGAAGCTAACCGCTCCTGCTAAGTCCAGTTCGGCTCCAGCCGGCGGGGCCAGACTGGACCAGGGGCGCTATGGGGGGTGTATTGGAGGGTGGTGGTCAAGGCCGGAGCCAGAACCGCCGCCGAGGAGGTATGCCCGCCCAGCCCTCCCCTGTTTTGTTTAGTTGAGGCGCGGTCGCAGTCTGCGCCTTTAGGGGGGGGGGGGGGTACTGTCACACCCTGGCTCTGGGACTCATTATGTTGAGCCAGGGTGTGTTCATTCTTTGTGTTTATTCTATGTGTTTATTTCTATGTTGGGGGTTCTAGTTTGTTGATTTCTATGTTTGCCTGAGTGACTCCCAATCAGAGGCAACGAGTGTCAGCTGTTGGCTGGTTGTCTCTGATTGGGAGCCATATTTAAACTGTCTGTTTTCCCTTTGTGTTTGTGGGTTTTTGTTCCGTGTTCGGTCATTGATACCGTGGACTTCACGAGTCGTTTCTTGTTTTGTATTCGTGTTTACACTTTAACTAATTAAAGTATGTTTGTTCATCACGCTGCGCATTGGTCTCTCCCTGACGATCGTGACAATTATACAGTTTTAAATACCTCAATGGACCGTAAAGGTAATCACACTACAAACTATCACACTTATGCACTTAAGAAAATAACTAATATCATGGATATAATGGAACTAGTGGATATATGGAGGCTTACATATCCAGACCTAGTGAGATAAACATGGCGGAGGCTCAATCAAGCTAGTCGTCTTGACTACCTTCTTATGTCATTCTCGCTGGCACCAAAATATAAAAAAGTATTGATATTCTTACAGAATTTCCACGTGGGCGAGGATATTGGAAATTTAATCAAAACCTACTGGACGACAAATTGTTTTTAACCAAGACAGAATAATTGATAACTTACTTTTTCCTACATAACATACAGTTGAAGTCGGAAGTTTACATACACCTTAGCCAAATAAATTTAAACTCAGTTTTTCACAATTCCTGACATTTAATCCTAGTAAAAATTCCCTGTCTTAGGTCAGTTGGGATCACCACTTTATTTTAAGAATGCGAAATGTCAGAATAATGGTAGAGAGAATGATTTATTTCAGCTTTAATTTCTTTTATCACATGCCCAGTGGGTCAGAAGATTACATACACTCAATTAGTATTTGGTAGCATTGCCTTTAAATTGTTTAACTTGGGTTAAACATTTCGGGTAGCCTTCCACAAGCTTCCCACAATAAGTTGGGTGAATTTTGGCCCATTCCTCCAGACAGAGCTGGTGTAACTTAGTCAGGTTTGTAGGCCTCCTTGCTCGGAAACGCTTTTTCAGTTTGTTAACATTTAGAATAATATGTTATTAAAATGTGTTCTTACACTGGTACAGTCATGCCCTATGAGAGATGTACAACTGCGCATGTGCGAAAATAAAGAAAGGGCATTCCCCCCGTTCTGGTTAAAACACCAACGATGAACATGTGTGTTTATTCCTCCGTTAAGTAAACCGGTATTCCTGTCCTGAAGATGACAGTACCAACAGGTTATGGGCCCAGAAGGTAACATGGAAGCCGATGGAATAGATTATATTTCGACGGAGATGAAAAAAAAAACTATGAGTTATGGGCACTTGCATTTGCTAGGGCTAAAGGCCGCCCTATTGAGCGTGGATGAAGATGAAGAAGACGGAGAGAAAAATGAAGAAGCCTACGCCGAATTGATACAGGTTTTGGATGATAAAAGTATTTCCCTGATAATGAGAGAAGCAGCAGATGATGGGAGAAAAGCGTTGAAGATATTGAGGGAACATTATGCAGGTAAAGGGAAGCCACGTGTGATTAGCCTCTACACTGAGCTAGCTTCTCTTCAGAAAGCCGCTGACAAAAGTGTTACGGACTATATCATTCGTGCTGAGACGGCTATTACAGCACTGAGGAATGCTGAAGAGACTTTAAGTGATGGGCTGTTGATTGCAATGATTCTGATAGGGTTTGCCCGAATCATTTAAGCCGTTTGCCATCCACATAACGCAGAGTGACGAGCCGACAACTTATGGCAAGTTCAAAACCAAGTTGAGGAGATATGAAAGCACCGAGATGTTTAGCGCCATTTCCACTGACGACAACGTGATGAAGGCAAGTAACATTAAAGTTAGCTGGCCAAGAGGAAGAGATAAAGGGACCGAGATAACCTGCTTCAACTGTGGCCAGAAAGGGCACAAGGCCCAGGAATGTACCGTTACTGGAGAGCACAGAGAACGGAGACAGTGGTGTAGTTTTTGCAAGAGCTCCACTCATACTGACGCAAATTGCAGACGAAAAAGAAGAGAATGTGAAACAAGCAACAGATGCTGAAGGCCACACAATTGCATTCAGAATAAGTGACTGTCAGGTTCGTGGACTGAAACAGAAAGGGCTGATGGTTGATACGGGAGCAACGTCACATATAGTCACGGACATCGGGAAGTTTAAGGAGTTTGACTAGACTTTCAAACCGGAAAAACATTCCATGGAGCTGGCTGACGGAACAAGAACGAATGGTGTCGCGGAGAGGAGAGGTGCAGCAGAGGTTTACTTGAGAGACAACACGGGTCGTCGGGTGAAAACAACGCTGACGAAGGCGCTGTACGTGCCGTCGTTTCCACAGGACATTTTCTCTGTTAAAGCAGCGACAGCCAACAGAGCTTCAGTCAACTTTCGACAGGGGTGTAACATGGGTGCTATGATATTCACACATGGCACAAAATTCTTAGAGTTAGAAAATGTGACAGAGGGAATGAAAATCACAGGTAAGATTGACAAATCTACCCTCAACTGTGAAAATTTGTTCAGAGCAGAAACAGAGAGCCTGATGAAAAGGCAAAAGCGGCTCTTGAGCTTGTGCACACTGATTTGGCTGGCCCTATTGAGCCAGAGGCGAAAGATGGGTTCAGATATACTCTAGCATTTACGGATGATTATTCAGGGATAGTTTTTGTGTATTTCCTAAAAGCTAAGAGTGATACTGTAAAAGCTACTGAGAAGTTTATTGCTGATGTGGCCCCTTATGGGAAAATATAGTGTGTCAGGTCAGATAATGGCACAGAGTTCACAGCCAAAGAGTTCCAGTCACTGCTCAGTAAGAATGCCATAAGACATGAAACTTCAGCCCCTTCCTCACCCCATCAAAATGGGACCGCTGAGAGAAATTGGAGAACACTGTTTGAAATGGCAATATGCATGCTACTTGAGAACAACCTACCAAAGAACTTGTGGACATATGCTGTAATGACTGCTGCAGTAATTCGCAATAGGTGTTACAATAAGCGTGTAGGACAGACTCCACACTACATGTTTACTGGGAGAAAGCCTGATCTTTCAAAGATGAAAGAATGTGGATATGTTTGCTATGCATACAGACAGAACAAGAAAAAGTTGGACTCAAGATGTGAAAAGGGTATTTTTGTCGGGTATGATAAAAATAGTCCAGCATACCTAGTCTACTACCCAGACACTGGAAAAGTTCTTAAAAAACAGATTAGTCAAGTTTGTTACAAAAGGTGTGGTCGAACGCCAAACTCAGACAGATTTGGAAATGAGTGATGATCTTCATGGGGAGAGATTTGAATCCCCCATGCCAAAGGCCAAGATGGCAGATCAAAATTCAGAAGAGACACAAGATGTGCAAATCGAGACTTCAGATAGTCAGAGTCCACGCTATCCAGACAGAGAGAGGAAGAAGCCCCGGTACTTAAAAGACTATGAGTGTAAAGTGAAGTGTGATGACCAGATACCACCTAGTGTTAACTACTGCTAGAGAGTAATGTGCAAAGCACCACAAACCTTCAAAGAAGCAATGATTTCACCAAAATCAGAGATTTGGGCTACTGCTATGAAGGAGGAGATGGATTCCCTCAGGGAAAATGATACATTCACATTGACCACACTGCCAGAGGGTAAAAATGCAGTGGGGGGCAGGTGGGTCTATGCGGTCAAAAACAATTCAGATGAGACTGAGACATACAAGGCAAGATATGTTGCAAAGGGGTATATTCAAGTGGCAGGAATAGACTATAAGGATACTTTTTCTCCAACTGCAAATATGACATCAGTACGCTGTTTGATGCAGCTAGCAGCTCAGTATGACTTAGAGTTACATCAGATGGATGTCAAAACAGCATATCTACATGCTCCTATTGACTGTGAAGTGTACATGGAGCAACCAGAGGGTTTTGAAGTCAGGTCAGATACAGGTGAGCAACTAGTCTGCAAACTGAACAAGTCACTGTACGGCCTGAAACAGTCAGGAAGGAACTGGAACAAAATGTTGCATGATCACCTTAGTGAAAATGGTTTTACACAGAACCCAGCTGATCACTGTGTTTATAACAAACAAACTGCAACAGAAAGGATCATTTTGATAATTTGGGTCGATGATCTAATTATCGCTGCTAGTGATAGTGACTCACTCACAAGTGTAAAAAAAAATTTAAGTGAAAAATTTAAGATGAAAGATCTTGGGAGGCTTGGACATTTCCTAGGCATTGATTTTACACAAAGTGAAGGGAAAATAAAGATGAACCAAACAAGGTACATAACCAAGATACTGGAAAGGTTTTGTATGTCAGACTGTAAAACAAGGTCAACACCATGTGAACAAAAACAAAACTTTGATGGTGATGGTGAACCTATTGATTCAAAAAGGTATCGTGAAGTGATAGGCAGCTTGATATATGTGATGTTCAAGACCGGATATCAGTTGGATTGTCAGCAAGCTGTCACAATACCTATCAGAACCAAAAGAGCAACACTGGATAACAGCTAAACATGTGTTGAGGTACTTGAAGGGGACAATGAATCAGGAGTTGTGTTACAAAAAGGGGGTGGAAAAACTCAACCTTGTAGCATATAGTGATGCTGATTGGGCAGCAGATCAAAGTGACAGACGAAGCATAACAGGGTATTGTTTTAGTTTAACTAAATGTGGACCTGTTATTTCATGGAGGTCTAAGAAGCAGCCAACAGTCGCTTTATCTACATGTGAAGCAGAGTACATGGCACTGGCTGCTACTACACAAGAAAGTTTGTACCTTGTACAGTTATTGGGCGAGATGGATAGTGAGTGCCAATATGCACCAGTAACAATCTTTGAAGATAACCAAGGTGCAATTGCTCTGTCAAAGAACCCAGTATGTCGTCAGAGATGTAAACATGTCGACATCAGATATCATTTCATTCGATCTGCACTCAGTGATGGTAATATAAGTATTGAATATTGTCCAACGGCAGACATGGTTGCAGATGTTTTGACTAAACCTGTAACGAAGCTCAAAACTGAAACATTCTTGGGTTATATGTTTGGAATATAAACTGACATTTGTGAGATGTATAACTGTAAGCTAAATGTGTTGATAAAGTTAGGTTGAATACGATTTGTACAGTATAAGAGCAAGTGGGGGTGTTAACATATAGACTAATATTTTATTAAATTGTGTTCTTACACTGGTACAGTCATGCCCTATGAGAGATGTACATGTGCGAAAATAAAGAAAGGGCATTCCCCCCGTTCTGGTTAAAAACACCAACGATGAACATGTGTGTTTATTCCTCCGTTAAGTAAACCTGTATTCCTGTCCTGAAGATGACAGCACCAACACAGTTCTGCCCACTAATTGTATATAGGATTGAGGTCAGGGATTTGTGATGGCCACTCCAATACATTGACTTTGTTGTCCTTAAGCCATTTTGCTACAACTTTGGAAGTATGCTTGCGGTCATTGTCCATTTGGAAGACCCATTTGCGACCAAGCTTTAACTTCTTGACTGATGTCTTGAGATGTTTCAATATGTCTTGTGTTGTTTCAATATATCCACATAATTTTCCTTCCTCATGATGCCATCTATTTTGTGAAGTGCACCAGTCCCTCCTACAGCAAAGCACCCCCACAGAATGATGCTGCCACCCCTGTGCTTCACGGTTGCGATGGTGTTCTTCGGCTTGCAAGCAACCCCCTTTTTCCGCCAAACATAACGATGGTCATTATGGGCAAACAGTTCTATTTTTGTTTCATCAGACCAGAGGACATTTCTCCAAAAAGTACAATCTTTGTCTCCATGTGCAGTTGCAAACCGTAGTCTGGCTTTTTATGGCGGTTTTGGAGCAGTGGCTTCTTCCTTGCTGAGCGGCCTTTCAGGTTATGTCGATATAGGACTAGTTTTACTGTGGCTATAGATACTTTTGTACCTGTTTACTCCAGCATCTTCACAAGGTCCTTTGCTGTTGTTCTGGGATTGATTTGCACTATTCGCACCAAAGTACATTAATCTCTAGAAGACAGAACACATCTCCTTCCTGAGCGGTATGACAGCTGCGTGGTCCCATGGTGTTTATACTTGCATACTATTGTTTGTACAAATGAACGTGGTACCTTCAGGCATTTGGAAATTGCTCCCAAGGATGAACCAGACTTGTGGAGGTCTACAATTCTTTTTCTGAGGTCTTGGCTGATTTCTTTTGATTTTCCCATGATGTAAAGCAAAGAGGCACTGGGTTTGAAGGTAGGCCTTGAAATACATCCACAGGTACACCTCCAATTAACTCAAATGATGTCAATTAGCCTATCAGAAGCTTCTAAAGCCGTGACATCATTTTCTGGAAGTCAATTTAGTGTATGTAAACTTCTGACCCACTGGAATTGTGATACAGTGAATTATAAGTGAAATAATCTGTCTGTTAACAATTGTTGGAAAAATTACTTGTGTCATGCAGAAAGTAGATGTCCTAACTGACTTGCCAAAACTATAGTTTGTAAACAAGACATTTGTGGAGTGGTTGAAAAATTAGTTTTAATGACGCCAACCTAAATGTATGTAAACGTCCGACTTCAACTGTAGGTACAGCAGATCCCCTTATTGTATGGGACACTTTTAAACGTGTCTTTAGAGGCCATGCAATTCAATACTCATCTTTAAGACAAAAACAATTTAGGTCAAAAGATACAGAGGAACTAACACTACAGATAGATAGCAATAAAAACTGCAACATAGAGGCACATAATAAGTTAGAGGAAAAACAAAAATAAATGGAGAAACTTATTCAAGAAAGATAAAGTGTAATATATTATACAAATAAAGTGAACTGGATGGAATATGGGGAAAAATGCACCAAATTATTTTTAATCCTCAACATAGAAATGCTACCAAAAATAATTTACAGAAACTAGTTACAAATGACAGAGTCATCCATGCTTCACCAAACGATCATTTGAAAGAGGAAGCAAAGTACTTTTCATTTCAGTGTCCTCCATTTCCACTAACTGGAGTTAATTGTAAGGATTTTTTCTATTAATAGTGTAAAATTAACAGCCATAAAGAAAGACTCATGTGAAGGCCTAATTACAGAGGGGGATCTTCTAGATGCAATTAAAGCCTTCAAGTCTGGGAAAACTCCAGGGCTGGATGGGATACCAGTTGAGGTACACTATATATACAACAGTATGTGGACATCCCTTCAAATTGGTGGATTTGGCTATTTTAGCTACACCTGAGCAAACAGCCATGCAATCTCCATAGACAAACACTGGCAGTAGAATGGCCTTACTGAAGAGCTCAGTGACTTTCAACGTGGCACAGTAATAGGATGCTACTCTACCTTTCCATCAAGTCAGTTCGTCAAATTTCTGCCCTGCTAGAGCTGTCCTGGTCAACTGTAAGTGCTGTTATTGTGAAGTGGAAACATATAGGAGCAACAATGGCTCAGCTGTGAAGTGGTAGACCACATAAACTCACAGAACGGACCCCCAATTGCTGAAGCGCGTAGCGTGTACAAATTGTCTGTCCTTGGTTGCAACACTCACTACTGAGTTCCAAACTGCCTCTGGAAGCAACGTCAGCACAAGAACTGTTCGTCGGGAGCTTCATGAAATGGGTTTCCATGGCAGAGCAGCCTCACACAAGCCTAAGATCACGATGCGCAATGCCAAGCATCGACTGGAGTGGTGTAAAAATCACCGCCATTGGACTCTGGAGCAGTGGAAACGCGTTCTCTTGAGTGATGAATCACGTTTCACCATCTGGCAGTCCGAATCTGGATTTGGCGGATGGCAGGAGAACGCTACCTTCCCGAATGCATAGTGCCAACTGTAAAGTTTGGTAGAGGAGGAATAATGGTCTGGGACTGTTTTTCATGGTTTGGGCTAGGCCCCTTAATTCCAGTGAAGGGAAATCTTAACACTACTGCATACTATGACATTCTAGACGATTCTGTGCTTCCAACTTTGTGGCAACAATTTGGGTAAGGCCCTTTCCTGTTTCCGCATGACAATGCCCCTGTGCCCAAAGTGAGGTCCATTCAGAAATGTTTTGTCGAGATTGGTGTGGAAGAACTTGACTGGCCTGCACAGAGACCTGACCTCAACTCCATCGAACACCTTTGGGATGAATTGAAAGGCAGACTGCGAGCCAGGCCTAATCGCCCAACATCAGTGCCCGACCTCACTAACGCTCTTGTAGCTGAATGGAAGCTAGTACCCGCAGCAATGTTCCAATATCTAGTGGAAAACCTTCCCCGAAGAGTGGAGGCTAGTACAGCAGCAAAGGGGGGACCAACTCCATATTAATGCCCATGATTTTGGAATGAGATGTTCGACGAGCAGGTGTCCACATACTTTCTGGTCATGTAGTGTTTATCAAATATTTTTTGTGTTCAAAGTTTCGCTTTTAACATGTTTTACCACTCTTGTAAAAATGGTAGACTATCAGATACTCAGCAAGAAGGTCTGATTTCACTATTACTGAAACAGGACCCAGAAGGTAAATATAAAGATCCAGTCCACCTAAAAAAACTGGAGACACCTTACACTTCAGTGTTGTGATGACAAAAGTGTAGCAAAATGCATAGCGCATAGAATTAAAAAGGTATTTTAGATATTATTCATCCTAATCAGACAGTTTATTTTTTTTTACATCGATGAAACATTGGAGATAATATAAGAGAAATACTATCAAGGGGCTAGAAATCCAGGGCTTAAAAACAAAAGTGTAAATCTGCAATTTGGATCCCTGCACAGCCTCATAGAGGACCTAGATAATTTTTCTAACCTCTCTGGATTACAACCGAATTATGATAAATGCACCATATTACGTATTGGATTTTTTTTTTAAATACAACTTTTACATCACT
The DNA here is from genome assembly GCF_964263955.1 of Coregonus lavaretus. Taxonomy (NCBI): domain Eukaryota; kingdom Metazoa; phylum Chordata; class Actinopteri; order Salmoniformes; family Salmonidae; genus Coregonus; species Coregonus lavaretus. The sequence goes on along the minus strand of NC_139992.1, from coordinate 7,830,548 downwards.
GTGTAGTTTACCAATAAAATGGTCCGACGGTGAAGTGGACATACTCGGTATTCATATCCCGAAAGAAATAAATGATCTCAGTACAATATATTTTAATAGAAAGTTAGCCAAACACCTGTCTATTTATGGAAAAATCACCCTGATTATTTCTTTAGTCATATCCCAGTTTACCTATTTACATATGGCCCTGCCTACACCTAACGACTAGTTTATTTATTTATTTTATGAGCAAAGAATATTCCACTTTATTTGGAACAGCAAGTCAGACAAAATTAAATGGGCCTATTTATATAATGAATATGAATTCGGTGGGCAACAATGATTAAATATTAAAGCATTGGACCTCTCACTAAAGGCTTCAGTCATACAACAATTATACTTAAATCTGAACTGGTTCACGAGCAGATTAGTAAGAATGGCTCTCCCCGTGTTCAAAATATAGCTATTTTAAAAACAAGCAATAAAAAGCTGGTTGCAATGTCAGTTTAATCCACCAGAAAAGACAGAACAAATATTATAACAAATATTATGGTTAAACTCAAATATGCTAATGAAAAAATAAAAATAAACGTTATTTTGAATAAAATGTTTAAAAACGGTATAATCTTTGTAAATTATATCATAAATAGGACTGGTGGAGTTATGTCACACATGCAGTTAACAAAAATATATGGAAATGTCTGCTCTATGCAAAATTACAACCAACTGATTGTAGCATTACCACAAAAATGGAGGAGACAAGTGGAAAGGGGAGAAGGTAAGGAACTTGTCTGTCGGCCCTGCATTAAAGACCAAAATTGACTAAAGAAAATTGTGATAAATAAAATAGTATATCAGTTTCATTTAAGGAAAAAAATATAGACAGCTGCACCATACAGGTTGCAAAATAGTTGGGAGGATATTTACGATGTACTGATTTCATAGCACATGGTTTATGAACTGATTCACAAAATGACACCGGATTGAAAACATAGAGTTTTTCAATTTAAATTATTATACAAAATTCTTGCAACCAGTAGAGTGTTATATACATATTATATAGAGTGGTTTGCAAAAGTATTCACCCCCCTTGGCATTTTTCCTATATTGCTGCCTTACAACCTGGAATTAAAATGGATTTTTGGGGGGTTTGTATCACTTGATTTACACAACATGCCTACCACTTTGAAGATGCAAAATAATTTTTACTGTAAAACAAACAAGAAATAAGACAAAAAACTGAAAACTTGAGCGTGCATAACTACCCTTTTGCAGCAATTACAGCTGCAAGTCTCTTGGGGTATGTCTCTATTAGCTTGGCACATCTAGCCACTGGGATTTTTGCCCATTCTTCAAGGCAAAACTACTCCAGCTCCTTCAAGTTGGATGGGTTCCGCTGGTGTACAGCAATCTTTAAGTCATACTACAGATTCTCAATTGGATTGAGGTCTGGGCTTTGACTAGGCCATTCCAAGACATTTAAATGTTTCCTCTTAAACCACTCGAGTGTTGCTTTAGCAGTATGTTTAGGGTTATTGTCCTGCTGGAAGGTGAACTTCCATCCCAGTCTCAAATCTCTGGAAGACTGAAACAGGTTTCCCTCAAGAATTTCCCTGTATTTAGCACCATCCATCATTCCTTCAATTCTGACCAGTTTCCCAGTCCCTGACGATGAAAAACATCCCCACAGCATGATGCTGCCACCACCATGCTTCACTGTGGGGATGGTGTTCTCGGGGTGATGAGAGGTGCTGGGTTTGCGCCAGACATAACGTTTTCCTTGATGGCCAAAAAGCTCAATTTTAGTCAGAGCACCTTCTTCCATATGTTTGGGGAGTCTCCCACATGCCTTTTGGCGAACAACAAACGTGTTTGCTTATTTTTTTCTTCAAGCAATAGTTTTTTTCTGGCTACTCTTCTGTAAAGCCCAGCTCTGTGGAGTGTATGGCTTAAAGTGGTCCTATGGACAGATACTCCAATCTCCGCTGTGGAGCTTCGCAGCTCCTTCAGGGTTATCTTTGGTCTCTTTGTTGCCTCTGATTAATGCCCTCCTTGCCTGGTCCATGAGTTTTGGTGGGCGGCCCTCTCTTGGCAGGTTTGTTGTGGAGCCATATTCTTTCCATTTTTTAATAATGGATTTAATGGTGCTCCGTGGGATGTTCAAAGTTTCAGATATTTTTTATAACCCAACCCTGATCTGTACTTCTCCAAAACTTTGTCCATGACCTGTTTGGAGAGCTCCTTGGTCTTCATGTTGCCGCTTGCTTGGTGGTGCCCCTTGCTTAATGGTGTTGCAGACTCTGGGGCCTTTCAGAACAGGTGTATATTTACTGAGATCATGTGACAGATCATGTGACACTTAGATTGCACACAGGTGGACTTTATTTTAACTAATTATGTGACTTCTGAAGGTATTTGGTTGCCCAGATCTTATTTAGGGGCTTCATAGCAAAGGGGGTGAATACATATGCACGCACAATTTTTCCGTTATTAATGTTTTAGAATTTCTTGAAACAAGTTATTTTTTCAATTTCACTTCACCAATTTGGACAATTTTGTGTATGTCCATTACATGAAATCCAAATAAAATCCATTTAAATTACAGGTTGTAATGCAACAAAATAGGAAAAACGACAAGGGGGATGAATACTTTTGCAAGGCACTGTATATAGGGGATTGAACCATCCCAGCTCCGCAGATTTTGCTGCGAAGAGACAGAATCATTAGATCACTTGTTTTGGTACTGCCCATATGTAGCTTGTTTTGGTCGAAGGTTCAGGAATGACTGAAAAAATGCAACATTTACTTGGAGCTAACTCTGCAAATAGCACTGTCAATCGATCAATAATATATTACTCTTAGCAAAGGTGTTTATCTTTAATTTACAATCTGTAGAAACTATGAGGTTGGAGATAGATGGGAGGGGTTGAGGGTAGCTGAAGGCTGGGACTAAAAACAAACAAATTATAACTAATGTAAAATATATTATCTGTGAAATGTATGTATAAGCTGGAAGTGGAAGCCTAAGTATTGTTGTCAATTAGTTTACACTAATTAGGGGAGGGGTGGTAGGGTTAAGGGAAAATAATAAAGAAGGAAAATATATACTGAACAAAAATAGAAACGCAACATGTAAAGTGTTGGTCTCATGTCTCATGAGCTGAAATAAAAGATCCCAGATATTTGCCATATGCACAAAAAGCTTATTTCTCCCAAATTTGGACCACACATTTGTTTACATCCCTGTTTGTGAGCATTTCTCCTTTGCCGAGATAATCCATCCACCAGGTGTGACATATCATGAAGCTGATTAAACAGCATAATCATTAAACAGGTGCACCTTGTGCTCTGGACAATAAAAAGCCACTCTAAAATGTGCTGTTTTGTCACACAACACAATACCGCAGATGTCTCAAGTTTTGAGGGAGCATGTAATTGGCATGCTGACTGCAGGAACAGAGCTGTTGCCAGAGAATTGAATGTTCATTTCTCTACCATAAGCCACCTCCAATGTTGTTTTAGAGAATTTGGCAGTACCTCCAACTGGCCTCACAACCGCAGACCACGTGTAACCACACCATCCCAGGACCTCCACATCCGGCTTCTTCACCTACGGGATCGTCTGAGGGGGTGCTGAGAAGTATTTCTGTCTGTAATAAAGCCCTTTTGTGGGGAAAAACTCATTCTGATTGGCTGGGCCTGGCTCCCCTAATGACTTGATTTCCTTATATGAACTATAACTAAGTCAAATCTTTGACATTGTTGCATTGTTTATGTTTTTGTTCAGTATATTTAATTAGTTTACTCCAATTAGGGGAGGGGTGGTAGGGTTAGGGGAAAATAATAAAGAAGGAATATATATAAAAAATATATATATTTAAAATAATATATATATTTACCAAAAATATATATGGGGGATTGGAAATGATGCAGACAATTACATTGATGGAAGTTACAATCTATCTGCAATATTAAAGCTGATCTAACCCCTAAAAAAAATAATAATAATAATAATAATAAACAAAAATAATAAAAAAAATAATAATAATAACTAAATGTACTGAATAAAACTCACATTCCTTTCACTCTTTTCCCCAGATTTTAGCAGCGATGCATATTTAGTGTCTTTAAAAAGGGAACCACCAGTCAGGAGGATACATACAGCTCAAGAGGTATGTTTAGATATGCAAAAAACAAATACATATTTTTGACATAGAATTAACCATAATGATTATGCCTCTAGATTTAAGGAGAGAAATGCATTGTAGGTGGCTGGATTCACTCAGGGTCTTGAAATTGTCACGACTTCCTCCGAAGCTGCCTCCTCTCCTGGTTCGGGCAGGCTTCGGCTTTCGTCGTCATCAGCTTTCTAGCCACTGCTGCTCCTCATCTCATCATTCCATTTGTTTTGTCTTGTCTTTTACACACACCTGGTTCATATCCCTTCTTTAGTACGTGTATAAGTGTTCCCTCTGCCCCCTTGTCCTTGTGGGTGATTGTTTGGTGTGAGGAGAGTGTAGCTCGGTTGAGCTCCGTGTATTTTGTATTGCCGGGGCATATTTTCCCTGTGTGCCTGTTTGGTTCCAGTGCGCCTGTTTTGCGCACTGGACTGTTTGACGCAATTCTGCATATCTGCATTCTGTGATTTACCCTCCTGCGCCTGACTCCTTCAAATCACCCATCACAGAAATACTCCTGCCTTCCTGCATTCTGATATATTGCAGAACACAGTCTCATTTTGAAGGAGATTTGTCATAATACCTGAATCGGCCAAATGCATTCCCCCATTGTCAAAGCCTTTCCTGCTCAATGGCTCTACCTGTCAAATACAGGGAAATATACTCTTTGTTATGGCTGGCTCAAAAAAATCCTACAAAAACCAAGTGGATAGAAAAGTAATTTGGCTAAAATCCATGGATCTGAACAAGCTGCTTCGGTGGCCAGCGCTGCAGTGTACTGTATCTCTGGATATACAGTCGTGGTCAAAAGTTTTGAGAATGACACAAGTATTGGTCTTCACAAAGTTCGCTGCTTCAGTGTTATGAGATATTTTTGTCAGATGTTACTATCGTATACTGAAGTATAAATACAAGCATTCCATAAGTGTCAAAGGCTTTTATTGACAATTACATTAAGTTTATGCAAAAAGTCAATATTTGCAGTGTTGACCCTTCTTTTTCAAGACCTCTGCAATCCGCTCTGGCATGCTGTCAATGAACTTCTGGGCCAGATCCTGACTGATGGCAGCCCATTCTTGCATAATCAATGCTTGGAGTTTGTCAGAATTGTTGTGTTTTTGTTTGTCCACCCGCCTCTTGAGGATCGACCACAAGTTTTCAATGGGATTAAGGTCTGGGGAGTTTCCTGGCCATGGACCCACAATTTCGATGTTTTGTTCCCCAAGCCACTTAGTTATCACTTTTGCCTTATGGCAAGGTGCTCCATCATGCTGGAAAAGGCATTGGTCGTCAACAAACTGTTCTTGGATGGTTGGGAGAAGTTGCTCTCAGAGGATGTGTTGGTACCATTCTTTATTCATGGCTGTGTTCTTAGGCAAAATTGTGAGTGAGCCCACTCCCTTGTCTGAGAAGCAACCCCACACATGAATGGTCTCAGGATGCTTTACTGTTGGCATGACACAGGACTGATGATAGCGCTCACCTTGTCTTCTCCGGTCAAGCTGTTTTCCGGATGCCCCAAACAATCGGAAAGGGGATTCATCAGAGAAAATGACTTTACCCCAGTCCTCAGCAGTCCAATCCCTGTACCTTTTGCAGAATATCAGTCTGTCCCTGATGTTTTTCCTGTAGAGAAGTGGCTTCTTTGCTGCCCTTCTTGACACCAGGCCATCCTCCAAAAGTCTTCGCCTCACTGTGCGTGCAGATGCACTCACATCTGCCTGCTGCCATTCCTGAGCAAGCTCTGCACTGGTGGTGCCCCGATCACGCAGCTGAATCATCTTTAGGAGACGGTCCTGGTGCTTGCTGGATTTTCTTGGGCGCCCTGATGCCTTCTTCACAACAATTGAACCTCTCTCCTTGAAGTTCTTGATGATCCGATAAATGGCTGAGTTAGGTGCAATCTTACTAGCAGCAATATCCTTGCATGTGAAGCCCTTTTTGTGCAAAGCAATGATGACGGCACGTGTTTCCTTGCAGGTAACCATGGTTAACAGAGGAAGAACAATGATTTCAAGCACCACCCTCCTTTTAAAGTTTCCAGTCTGTTATTTTTACTCAATCAGCATGACAGAGTGATCTCCAGCCTTGTCCTCGTCAATACTCTCACCTGTGTTAACGAGAAAATCACTGACATGATGGCAGCTGGTCCTTTTGTGGCACGGCTGAAATGCAGTGGAAATGTTTTTTGGGGATTAAGTTCATTTTCATGGCAAAGAGGGACTTTGCAATTAATTGCAATTCATCTGATCACTCTTCATGACATTCTGGAGTATATGCAAATTGCCATCATCAAACTGAGGCAGCAGACTTTGTGAAAATTAGTATTTGTGTCATTCTCAAAACTTTTGACAACAACTGTACACTGTAGCTGAAACATTTCAGGTATTTATGACCATTGTTCATTTTGCCGCCCTTACTGGTCATTTTGTTTTAAACAATGTTATATCTTACAATTTATAAAAAATATATATACGCAGTTGTTTTACATTATCATATTGGGAAAGAACTCTGTTCAGAGAAGGGTCCTGATGGCTCTGAACCAGGACAGTGGTATAAGGCTTGTTAATTTCCCTCAAGAGATCCAATACTGCCAGACAATCAGCTCATCTAGTCTTTGTACAGTACATTAAGAAATTGTCCATCCATGCCCTCTAAGCTTGAGCAATTAATATGATGTAACTTCTCTTGAAAACGTTTCCACTAATGCATATTGTGCACCTTGGATTCTCTTACAGTATACGACTAAGTAAATTACTGTCAGTAAGCATAAGGGAGTATAATTTAAGCATACTGCAAGCTTCTTTCATTTTGTCTCAGTGAAAAGTGAGTTTCAATTATGAAGAGGAAACCTAAGTTGTCAGTGTCATCTGGCTTTCATTTACAATTCCCAGTGGGGAGCTTAGCCCTCTCTCAATTATACCCACAACAGAACACTGTGATGGCACTGCACCTCGCTGTGAGTCACCCTCTCTCTGCATTGGGACTTTTTTATAGCCGAGCCGTTGGCAGAGTGAACTCACAAACTTCTCTTTGCTCTCTTCTCAAACAGAAAGGGAGAAAGTACAAACTGAAAATGAAACACGATAATATTACTCTGTTTGAATTAATGTGGGTTAAAACATTAGCTATCGTGTTTCTTCAAATATTTTGAGAAAACAGAAAATAGAATATTACTTTTCTAATCCTAGGCCAACTGGCCCTTTACATCACATACAGTATGATACTGGGGTCAAATGTCAAATATAAATGGCCCCTTACCACGTAAGTAATGCTATTATTATCAATTTCACTTCCTCTCCAAGAGACCAGGTGGTTGAGACGTGGTTTAATGAGGACTGAGGGTCTCCTTTCTGGCGAGCTGTCACCCGATCACCTGGTCGACATACTGCTAGCTATGGTCTGATTCCAGAGGCTTTACTGAGATATGGACGTCCAGTTGCCTACTGCTAGCTATGGTCTGATTCCAGAGGCTTTACTGAGACATTGACGGCCAGTTGCCTACTGCTAGCTATGGTCTGATTCCAGAGGCTTTACTGAGACATGGACGGCCAGTTGCCTACTGCTAGCTATGGTCTGATTCCAGAGGCTTTACTGAGACATGGACGTCCAGTTGCCTACTGCTAGCTATGGTCTGATTCCAGAATATTTTCTGAAACGTGAACATGAACTATAACCTGTATACAGTATGTACAATTGCAATTGGGGAAAGGCAAGAAAATCGCAATTACTATTTCCTTGAAAATACAATTTTGACGGGTTAATATGTGTGGGCTAATACATTGGTACTGTAAGACAGTGTCAAGCAGCAGAATTCATCCAATGATCAAAATAAGTGGAAGCTCAAGCTCGGCTAATAAGACTGGTTATAACAAAGCCTAATGAACCACAAAAATGGAAACAATTATCAAGATTCATGTCTTATAATTAGACTAAATGGAACTGTAATGAAGTGTGACAAAAAAAGACATCCAGAGGTATGAGTGGCCTTTTGATACTGTAACTACACATGCCTGGCATTTCTAATGAGAAATTGATTAATTAATTTGTTCCTTCCGGCATTATCATTCCTCATACAGTAATTTCTCAGCAAAGGTGGACATAGACAGATAACCTTCATGTGCAGGTCAGTGAAAGTGTCACAACAAGGAAACCTGACAGACAAAATTCAACATCAAGAAACAGAAGAAACAGATGTTAAAATCAGTCATTGAAGACCAAGTAGATATATCTAATATGTCTGTGGTTATATACATTTTTGCCGGTTGTGGGAACCCTGAACTTATTCTTAAATAAGTTAATATAATTGTATGAAGGTTCCTTGAGACACTCTTAGAACCTAAAAGGGTCCTTCGGCTGTCCCCATATGAAAACCCTTTGAACACTTTTGGTTCCAAGTAGAACCCTTTTGGTTCCAGATAGAACCCTTTTGGGTTCTATGTAGAAACCTTTCCACAGATGGTTCTACATGGAACCCAAAACGGTTATACCTGGAACCAAAAAGGGTTCTACCGAGAAACAAAAAGGGTTCTCCTATGGGGACAGCCAAATAACCTAAGTGTGTAGGTGGGCTGGACTCTGCCCCGGTCACTTCCTAGCCACACTTCCTGGTGTGAGGTCACTTCCTAGTTTGAGTTTGGTAACTAGGAAACTGTTTATAGTTTAAAAGCCTAGTTTTCTCACTCCATACAAGTGAGCATTTTCTCAAAGACTGATGTATTGATCTTCAACAGTATGATGATAAGATATACGGTTGCTCACAGTGCTGACTGAGCGATATAAGGTTGCTCACAGTGCTGACTGAGCGATATAAGGTTGCTCACAGTGCTAACTGAGCGATATAAGGTTGCTCACAGCCCAGTCTCACTGCACAGTCTTGTTTTCCATATCTGAATTCAGGGAACAATATAAATATATCCAGTACACTCTGAGGATACAGTGTACCATCTGGTGTATCTGACACTGGAGCTGCTGAGACAGTAAATGCTGATGTGGGAGAGAGTGGTGGCTAGAATGCTCACACGCGATCCACACCAGTTCAGAACAGTCGCTGAATGATCAGACATACACAACCTTGAAATGAAAATAGAGCAACATGATTCATTAGTGTCGGGATTATACCAATATCGCGAAACTCGTTAGTATCGTGGCAAGGAAACAAAAAACAAAGCAGATGGAACTTCTTTAGGAAAACAGCCCTGATGTTGGAAACAAACATCATTATGTTGTCATCCAGAGTCACATGTATTTATTTTCCAAGCTACAGAAGACAATACTTTATATTCAGCAGGTTTTTAAAGGGACCAAAGACTTTGGTCTGCTTTGTGTTGGAATTTTTGCAATGGATTTTTTTGTTGTTGCAATACTGGTATCATCACAGCCCTATTATTCATGTACATTCAATTCCATTAGCAATGTATCACTGTAAATAGATGTGCCCCCTAAACACATATTCGAGGAGCAGGTGTCCAAATACTTTTGGTCATGTAGTGTACGTCTAACATAAGAACATCTCATTCCAAAAACATGGGCAATAATATTGAGTTGGTCCCCCCTTCACTGCTATAACAGCCTCCACTCTTCTGGGAAGGCTTTCCACTAGATGTTGGAACATTGCTGCGGGGACTTGCTTCTATTCAGCCACAAGAGCATTAGTGAGGTCGGTCACTGATGTTGGGCGATTAGGCCTGACTCGCCTACAGCGTTCCAATTCAACCCATGGGGTTGAGGTCAAGGCACTGTGCAGGCCAGTCAAGTTATACCACATGTATGGTATGTATGTAAGTATAGACTTTGCTTTGTGCACGGGGGCATTGTCATGCTGAAACAGGAAAGGGCCTTCCCCAAACTGTTGCAACAAAATTGGAAGCACAGAATCATCTAGAATGTCATTGTATGCTGTAGAATTAAGATTTCCCTTCATTGGAACTAAGGGGCCTAGCCCGAACCATGAAAAACAGCCCAAGACCATGATTCCTCCTCCGCTAAACTTTACAATTGGCACAATGCATTGGAGCAGGTTGTGTTCTCCTGGCATCTGCCAAACGCAGATTCGCCAGATGGTGAAGCGGGATTCATCACTCCAGAAAACGCGTTTCCACTGCTCCAGAGTCCAATGGTCGCAAGCTTTACACCACTCCAGCCGACGCTTGGCATTGCGCATCGTGATCTTAGGCTTGTGTGTGGCTGCTCGGCCATGGAAACCAATTTCATGAAGCTCCCGACGAACAGTTCTTGTGCTGACGTTGCTTCCAGAGGCAGTTTGGAACTCGGTAGTGAGTGTTGCAACCGAGGACAGATGATTTTTACGCGCTACATTTACATTTACATTTTAGTCATTTAGCAGACGCTCTTATCCAGAGCGACTTACAGTTAGTGAATACATATTTTTTTTATACTGGCCCCCCGTGGGAATCGAACCCACAACCCTGGCGTTGCAAACGCCATGCTCTATCAACTGAGCTACATCCCTGCCGGCCATTCCCTCCCCTACCCTGGACGACACTGGGCCAATTGTGCGCCGCCCATGAGTCTCCCGGTCGCGGCCGGCTGCGACAGAGCCTGGATTCGAACCAGGATCTCTAGTGGCACAGTTAGCACTGCGATGCAGTGCCTTAGACCAATGCGCCACTCAGGAGCGCTACGCGCTTCAGCACTCGGCGATCCCATTCTGTTAGCTTGTTTGGCCTACCACTTTGCAGCTGAGCCGTTGTTGCTCCTAGAGGGAGCCTCTTCACAATAACAACACTTACAATTGACCAGGGCAGCTCTAGCAGGACAGAAATTTGACGAACTGACTTGTTGGAAAGGTGGCATCCTATGACGGTGCCACGTTGAAAGTCACTGAGCTCTTCAGTAAAGCCATTCTACAGCCAATGTTTGTCTATGGAGATTGCATGGCTGTGTGCTCGAGTTTAAACACCTGTCAGCAACGGTTGTGGCTGAAATAGCAGAATCCACTAATTTGAAGGGGTGTCCACATACTTTTGTATATACAGTGTAAGTAATATTCTGACATTGACTTAATTCCCTAATAATTCCACCACCTTTACGCGCGAGGAAACCATGAATCCCGTTGAACGATACCTGCTGGTTTCAAGTGGAAAAAGCATTTACTTTATTTTCTCTGATATAATCTCCATGCACTGTAATTTATAATTTGATAAGAGCTATTGATAAGAGCTAGGTAAATGAGTAATCCATTTGGAGAAGGGGATTGTATTTTATTTTTATTTAACCTTTATTGAACTAGGCAAATCAGTTAAGAACAAATTCTTATTTACAATGACGGCCTACCCTGGCCAAACTCTCCCCTAACCCGAACGACGCTGGGCCAATTGTGCGCCGCACTATGGGCGTAAATACACATAGCAATTGTTTTAGATTATTTTTTCTTATGATCCCTGAAGACAAATGAGAAACCAGTCATATGGAAGCAAACTGAAAATCATATGTATTTATTGCAGACCCGTTTCCACAGTTAAGTAGTCTATAAATAGCTGTGTCTTTATTCCTAATATTTATTGTATGCACTCATAATTTGCTGGGATGAAATTTGGAGACCCGGGCTTTCTCCGTTTTATTTTACAATTTGTATCATGTCAAATATTAGCCACTGTAGGGAGTCACTGTCAGTAATACCCACATACATTTTTAACTGTCACTTTAGTGTTAGTTTCCTTCCATTTGTAGCCTACATTTTGCATGATTTTATTCCATTCCATTCCGTGTACCTTTCTTTCCTCTGTCATGTCTGTGTAGTTGTTCCTGAGGGTTGATAGCTATAGTGGATCATATTTGGCTAACTTTGTGCAATAATTTGGGACATGTAGCCTATTTGAATCATTATAGAACTCAGAACACATGTAGCAGTTTAAACCTGTTTTCTATGATTCATACATACTTTCCTAACCCTAAAATTTGCACCAGTTGGTGCTGAAACTGAGACAAATATGCAGATGTTTAGATGGCTTTCTTTCGTTGATCCGTATATTCTGAATCCGTTCTCTCGATGTATTCTAGTCTGTCAACAACATTTTTATTAAAGGTACACCGTATTTAAAGGAATTGCTTAAAATAAATGTACTGAAAACCCTATTGAATGCAAACTCCATGACAAAATCTGTTGGCCAGCAAGTGGGAGGGTTTTCAACGGTTGAATTAAATGTATTCAGCGCGCACAAAGGAAACCACGCCTGCAAAACCAGTTGTCCACCTGCATAAGGTAAGTCTGAATACCAACTACTGAGAAGTGCGTAGGAAAGGTGTACATTTCCTAAGTCTGAAACGGGCCCTTTGTGAATAGAACAGAATAAGATTAAAGCCATTATTCATGTGTGTAAAACAAGTTGAATGAAACAATGTTTTATTTCAAATCAGAGTAGAACGCATATCAAATCCTATAGCAAGCAACACTGGCCTTGGATGGATTAATGAAAGTCATTATCGTCCCTCCAAAGAGGCTTAAAAAGTCGTTTGGCGCTTCGGAACTGATAACTCTGCCTCACCTGACCAATAATGATGATGTTCACTCCAGTGTGGCAGATCGTTACAGAATTAATGTGTGTTTTGGCTGCCTAAGGACATCTTCAAAATCTGATACCTTGCCACCTGCAATATGTTAATGTTACAGAGACTAAGCCAAGCAGATCTTTAATATTCTCAGAGCGAGACCTGTCCATACTTGTCATTTGCCATCTTCGTTTTGCTTTAGCCTGAACATTATTATCACACATTATCAGTCCTAGGTAACATTTCTAAATGAATGGATAATTTACATAATATGTTGATATCAGTATGGTGATATGCACTTTGCACTATCAATTTTCTCCTCCTCCATATGTGATTATCTGCCCCCAGAGGCATATTTATTTATTTTGAGGGGGCACTGATGGGCGAATGGAAAATCTGTGAATTAATCCCATTAATCAATCCCATGAATTAATCCTATGAACTCATTCCATGAATTAATCCAATGAATTAATCCCATTAATGAATCCCATTAATGAATCCCATGAATTAATCCCATGCACAATGAACTATATGTATTGTATATCTCAATGTTTATTATCTATGCATAGTCACTTTACCCCTACCTACAGTGGGGAAAAAAAGTATTTAGTCAGCCACCAATTGTGCAAGTTCTCCCACTTAAAAAGATGAGAGAGAACTGTAATTTTCATCATAGGTAAACGTCAACTATGACAGACAAAATGAGATTTTCTTTCTCCAGAAAATCACATTGTAGGATTTTTTATGAATTTATTTGCAAATTATGGTGGAAAATAAGTATTTGGTCAATAACAAAAGTTACTCAATACTTTGTTATATACCCTTTGTTGGCAATGACACAGGTCAAACGTTTTCTGTAAGTCTTCACAAGGTTTTCACACACTGTTGCTGGTATTTTGGCCCATTCCTCCATGCAGATCTCCTCTAGAACAGTGATGTTTTGGGGCTGTCGCTGGGCAACACAGACTTTCAACTCCCTCCAAATATTTTCTATGGGGTTGAGATCTGGAGACTGGCTAGGCCACTCCAGGACCTTGAAATGCTTCTTACGAAGCCACTCCTTCGTTGCCCGGGCGGTGTGTTTGGGATCATTGTCATGCTGAAAGACCCAGCCACGTTTCATCTTCAATGCCCTTGCTGAAGGAAGGAGGTTTTCACTCAAAATCTCATGATACATGGCCCCATTCATTCATTCCTTTACACGGATCAGTCGTCCTGGTCCCTTTGCAGAAAAACAGCCCCAAAGCATGATGTTTCCACCCCCATGCTTCACAGTAGGTATGGTGTTCTTTGGATGCAACTCAGCATTCTTTGTCCTCCAAACACGACGAGTTGAGTTTTTACCAAAAAGTTATATTTTGGTTTCATCTGACCATATGACATTCTCCCAATCCTCTTCTGGATCATCCAAATGCACTCTAGCAATCTTCAGACGGGCCTGGACATGTACTGGCTTAAGCAGGGGGACACGTCTGGCACTGCAGGATTTGAGTCTCTGGCGGCGTAGTGTGTTACTGATGGTAGGCTTTGTTACTTTGGTCCCAGCTCTCTGCAGGTCATTCACTAGGTCCCCACGTGTGGTTCTGGGATTTTTGCTCACCGTTCTTGTGATCATTTTGACCCCACGGGGTGAGATCTTGCGTGGAGCCCCAGATCGAGGGAGATTATCAGTGGTCTTGTATGTCTTCCATTTCCTAATAATTGCTCCCACAGTTGATTTCTTCAAACCAAGCTGCTTACCTATTGCAGATTCAGTCTTCCCAGCCTGGTGCAGGTCTACAATTTTGTTTCTGGTGTCCTTTGACAGCTCTTTGGTCTTGGCCATAGTGGAGTTTGGAGTATGACTGTTTGAGGTTGTGGACAGGTGTCTTTTATACTGATAACAAGTTCAAACAGGTGCCATTAATACAGGTAATGAGTGGAGGACAGAGGAGCCTCTTAAATAAGAAGTTACAGGTCTGTGAGAGCCAGAAATCTTGCTTGTTTGTAGGTGACCACCATAATTTGCAAATAAATTCATAAAAAATCCTACAATGTGATTTTCTGGAGAAAAAAAATCTCAATTTGTCTGTCATAGTTGACGTGTACCTATGATGAAAATTACAGGCCTCTCTCATCTTTTTAAGTGGGAGAACTTGCACAATTGGTGGCTGACTAAATACATTTTTTCCCCCACTGTACATGTACAAATTACCTTGACTAACCTGTACCCCCGCACATTGACTCGGTACCGGTACCCCCTTTATATAGCCTCATTATTGTTATTATATTGTGTTACTTATTTTATTTATTTTTTACTTTAGTTTATTTAGTAAATATTTCCTTAACTCTATTTTCTTAAAACTGCATTGTTGGTTAAGGGCTTGTAAGTAAGCATTTCACGGTAACGTCTACACCTGTTGTATTCAGCACATGTGACAAATAGATTTTGATTTGATCTTCATATTCCACTTGGCCACTGTCTTAATCTGTTTCAACACAGTCTTAATCAGTTTCAATAGTCTTAACACTCTTAATCAGTTTCAATGGACATGAGCTCTGTCTGTCCCCTGGGGCATGTTCTTAATCAGTTTCAATGGACATGATCTCTGTCTGTCCTCTGGGGCAGAGTCTTAATCTGTTTCATAGTCTTAACAGTCTTAATCATTTTCAAGGGGGATGAGCTCTGTCTTTCCCCTGGGGCACATTCTTAATCAGTTTCAATGGACATGATCTCTGTCTGTCCTCTGGGGCATGTTCTTAATCAGTTTCAATGGACATGAGCTCTGTCTGTCCCCTGGGGCATGTTCTTAATCAGTTTCAATGGACATGAGCTCTGTCTGTCCTCTGGGGCACAGTCTTAATCTGTTTCATAGTCTTAACAGTCTTAATCAGTTTCCATGGGGATGAGCTCCGTCTGTCCCCTGGGGCACAGTCTTAATCTGTTTCATAGTCTTAACAGTCTTAATCCGTTTCCATGGGGATGAGCTCCGTCTGTCCCCTGGGGCACAGTCTTAATCTGTTTCATAGTCTTAACAGTCTTAATCAGTTTCCATGGGGATGAGCTCCGTCTGTCCCCTGGGGCACAGTCTTAATCTGTTTCATAGTCTTAACAGTCTTAATCAGTTTCCATGGGGATGAGCTCCGTCTGTCTCCTGGGGCATGTTCTTAATCAGTTTCCATGGGGATGGTCTCCGTCTGTCCCCTGGGGCATGTTCTTAATCAGTTTCCATGGGGATGAGCTCCGTCTGTCCCCTGGGGCATGTTCTTAATCAGTTTCCATGGGGATGAGCTCCGTCTGTCCCCTGGGGCATGTTCTTAATCAGTTTCCATGGGGATGAGCTCCGTCTGCCCACTCAGTTTCCGTTATGCCTTCCTCTCGTTGTTTAGGTTTCTGAGAATAGGGTGATTCCACACCAGGATAGGCTGAAAATATTTTAGGTATCTCCTATTGTTCTGGAAATTCTCACATAGAAACTTAATTGGGAGGAAGGTTGTTTGACATGCTTTTTGCATTTGTATCAAAACATTTTTGTTGATGAAAGTGGCCATTTTACATACAACATGTAGATGTAATTATACTCCTTATAGTGTGTTCTAACATATGGAGTATGACTTGATTCTGAAATATAATTCTGAAAGACAATTTATACATTAATTTATTCAACAATAAATATGAATATCTCAAAAGTACCCTTTTTTATTTTGTTCATTTTAAGACATATTGTTCGAAACAATATACTATACAAGTACATCATATTTCGGGAGTGTGCTCTCTGCTATTTTTGAAGTTCTGATCGATTTTATATTTTATGAGCCCCACCAACACAGTGGAACTCCCTCTGCTGGTGATTTGCCGAATGTTCAAACCTGTAGGAGGGCTGTGATTGGTTAATTACTTATAATTTCAATTTCTAGGTATATGATGGGTCATATCTTCAAAAGTACCAGATAGCTCACTCTGGAAATGTGAAGTGTTTGAAGAGTATATTGTTCCAAACAATATGTCTAAAAATAAGCTAAATCAAACTGGGTACATTTGAGATATTAATATTTTTTTATGTTGAATAAATGAACGGGAAAAATTGTATTTCAGAATCTAGACATATTGCATTATGTTAGCGCACACTATAAGGAGTGCAATGACACCCGGACCCAGCTCCATGAAGGGGCAAAATGGGGCTTAGCCCCCTCAGTTCAAACTTGAGCCCCCTCAGTTTTAGTTTTATGTCCCTATATAAAAATAGCAAAAAAGTTCAAATGATTGAGTATTTGTATTTATTATGGATCCCCATTAGCTGCTGCCAAGGCAGCAGCTACTCTTCCTGGGGTCCAGCAAAATTAATGCAGTTATACATTTTAAAAACATTACAATAACATTCATAACAGATTTCACAACATATTAAGCGTGTGCCCTCAGGCCTCTACTCTACTACCACATATCTATAAATGCGTATGTATAGTGCGTATGTTATTGTGTGTTAGTATGCATGTGTCTATGTTTGTTTCACAGTCTCCTCTGTTCCATAAGGTGTATTTTGTATCTGTTTTTTTTTTAATCTAATTTTACTGCTGGCATGAGTTACTTGATGTGGAATAGAGTACCATGTAGTCATGGCTCTATGTAGTACTGTGTGCCTCCCATAGTCTGTTCTGGACTTGGGGACTGTGAAGAGACCTCTGGTGGCATGTCGTGGGGTATGTATGGGTGTCCATTCAACATGTCAATACCGCTCACAAATACAAGTAGTGATGAAGTCAATCTCTCCTCTACTTTGAGCCAGGAGAGATTGACATGCTAATGTTAGCTCTCTGTGTATATCCAAGTGCCAGCCGTGCTGCCCTGTTCTGAGCCAATTGCAATTTTCCTAAGTCCCTCTTTGTGGCACCTGACCACATGACTGAACAGTAGTCCAGGTGCAACAATACTAGGGCCTGTAGGACCTGCCCTGTTGATAGTGCTGTTAAGAATGCAGAATAGCGCTTTATTATAGACACACTTCTCCCCATCCTAACTACTGTTGTATCAATGTGTTTTGACTATGACAGTTTACAACCCAAGGTTAATCCAAGCAATTTAGTCTCTTCAACTTGCTCAATTTCCACATTATTCATTACAAGATTTAGTTGAGGTTTAGGGTTTAGTAAACGATTTGTCCCAAATAAAGTGCTTTTAGTTATAGAAATATTTAGGACTAACTTATTCATTGCCACCCATTCTGAACCTAACTGCAGCTCTTTGTTAAGTGTTGCTGTCATTTCAGTCGCTGTGGTAGCTGACGTGTATAGTGTTGAGTCATCCGCATTCATAGACACACTGGCTTTACTCAAAGCCAGTGGCATGTCGTTAGTAAAGATTGAAAAAAGTAAGGGGCCTAGACAGCTGCCTTGGGGAATTCCTGATTCTACCTAGATTTTGTTGGAGAGGCTTCCATTAAAGAACACCCTCTGTGCTCTGTTAAGACAGATAACTCTTTATCCACAATATAGCAGGGGGTGTAAAGCCATAACACATACGTTTTTACAGCAACAGACTATGATCGATAATTTCAAAAGCCGCACTGAAGTTTAACAAAACAGCCCCCACAATCTTTTTATCATCAATTTCTCTCAGCCAATCATCAGTCATTTGTGTAAGTGCTGTGCTTGTTGAATGTCCTTCCCTATAAGTGTGATGAAAGTCTGTTGTCAATTTCTTTACTGTAAAATAGCATTTTATCTAGTCTAAGACCTTTTTTTCCAAAAGTTTACTAAGGGTTGGTAACAGGCTGATTGGTCGGCTATTTGAGCCAGTAAAGTGGGCTTTACTATTCTTAGGTAGGGGAATAACTTTTGCTTCCCTCCAGGCCTGAGGGCACAGACTTTCTAGTAGGCTTAAATTGAAGATATAGCAAATAGGAGTGGCAATATCATCCGCTACTATCCTCAGTAAATTTCCATCCAAGTTGTCAGACCCCGGTGGCTTGTCATTGCTGATCGACAATAATACTTTTTTCACCTCTTCCACACTTACTTTACGGACTTCTAAATTACAATGCTTGTCTTTCATAATTTGGTTAGATATACTTGGATGTGTAGTGTCAGCGTTTGTTGCTGGCATGTCATGCCTAAGTTTGCTAATCTTGCCAATGAATAAATCATTCAAGTAGTTGGCAATATCAGTGGGTTTTGTGATGAATGAGACATCTGATTCAATGAATGATGGAGCAGAGTTAGCCTTTTTGCCCAAAATTTCAATTAATGTTCTCCAAAGCTTTTTACTATCATTCTTATGTCATTTATCTTTGTTTCATAGTGTAGTTTCTTCTTCATTTATTCAGTTTAGTCACATGATACACAAAAATGTATGCACGCATGACTGTAAGTCGCTTTGGATAAAAGCGTCTGCTAAATGGCATATTATTATTATTATTATTATTTCTCAATTTGCACTACGTTTGCCAATCGGTTTTACAGCCAGACCTATTTGCCATCTCTTTTGCCTCATCCCTCTCAACCATACAATTTTTAAATTCCTCATCAATCCACGGGGATTTAACAGTTTGTACAGTCATTTTCTTGATGGGTGCATGCTTATTAGTAACTGGGATAAGCAATTTCATAAATGTGTCAAGTGCAGCGTCTGGTTGCTCGTCATTACACACCACAGACCAACAAATATTCTTCACATCAACAACATAGGAATCACTACAGAACTTATTGTATGACCTCTTATACACAATATTAGGCCCAGCCTTTGGAACTTTGGTTTTCCTAGATATGGCTACTATATTGTGATCACTTCATCCGATGGATTTGGATACTGCTTTCAAACAAATTTCTGCAGCATTAGTAATGATATGATCAATAAACGTTGATGATTTCATTCCTGTACTTTTTGTAACTACCCTGGTGGGTTGATTGATAACCTGAACCAGATTGCAGGCAGTAGCTACAGTTTGAAGCTTTCTCTTGAGTGGGCAGCCTGATGAAAGCCAGTCAATATTTAAATCACCCAGAAAGTATACCTCTCTATTGATATCAGATATATTATCAAGCATTTCACACATGCTATCCAGATACTGACTGTTAGCACTTGGTGGTCTATAGCAGCTTCCCATCAGAATGGGCTTTAGGTGAGGCAGGTGAACCTGTAGCCACATTACTTCAACAGTATTTAACATGAGATCCTCTCTAAACTTTACAGGGATGTTGAAGTTGGTCGAGAGAGGTTGTGTTTTCTCTAGCAGGAGGTAAGCTTGGCTTCATATATGGTGTTGAGTAAAGCTTAAACCATGTATTTAGATTGTAGGTAGGTATTGTAGTTGGGTATTGTAGGTAGTTTACTTAGGTAGTTATTGTAGGTTATTGTAGGTTATTGTAGGTAAGTATTGTATTCGGCGGACCCCGGCGAAGCACAAAGCTAGCTAGCTAGCGGGTAGCTACTGGTAACTTTTAGCAACTGTGGTTAGTTGTTTCCAATGTTATTTCACGCTTAAGAGTACCTGTGATTGAGCCAGCTAGCTGCCTACCATTCAGCTGTTTTTCTAACCTCATTATCCGAGGCATTAACGTTAGGTGGTTGGTAGCTGCTGTACTTAATTACAGCTACTGATTGCAGTCTGCCACCCAGACACCTGGCGTCGGGTAAGTTTGGCTTTATCCATAGCTTGGGCTTTGTCGAGTAAGGCTTAAGCTATGTATTTAGATTGTAGTTAGGTATTATAGGTAGGCATCGTGGGCTGTATATTATTAGGTATTATAGGTAGGTATCGTGGGCTGTTGTGGGTAGTTGTTGTATGTAGTTATTGTAGGTTACTTTTGTATTCGGCGGTGCCGGGTGTAGCACGAAGCTAGCTAGCTAACTCACCTCCTGGACTAGCTGGCGAGTGGCTATTAGCAACGGTAGCAACTGAATATAATATCCTTTTAGCCAGCTAGATTCGTTCGCAGCGACGCCGTTTTTCAAACAAAGTCAACACAGCAGCCATTGCTAGCTAGCCAACACTACCAGCTAGCTGTACTGTAGTAGCCAAATACAATATCTTTGTGCTAGCTAGCCAACGTTTAATTATTGCTGCGTTATGAAAGAACTAGACACGGACACGAATTATCTGTTTAGTGTGTTAACACACTATTGGTAGTTTGTTGTAACCAAGTATTGGTGCTAAACTGTGTGTTATTGGATGCTAGCATGCTAGTTAGCTATGGCGTCATAGTTAGCTAGCTGAATAAAGTAAGTTGAGTCTATTCCTTGAAACATTGAACCGCTGTAGATTACAACAATTCTAATTTCTAAAGTGGAAGTTGGGAGAGTTTTATTCGGGTGGTTCAGTGAAACAATTATAGTTTCTGAGGTGGAAGTTGGGAGAGTTATATTTTTTTTGGGTGAGGGAGGCCCTGCTCTCTCCTTTCCCAGATGTTTAGTTCATTTAATTCCGATCTCCTCTGCATTATTGTAGCCATCTGCTACAGCCTGTCAACTATGCCTCTGCCTATCCCTGTTCTCTCCTCTCTGCACAGGCTACACAAACGCCTCACACCACGTGGCTGCTGCCTCTCTAACCTGGTGGTCCCTGCACGCACCACACACCTGGAGTTCCAGGTCTCAGGCAGCCTCTGGAACTGCCGTTCTGCTGCCAACAAGGCTGACTTCATCCCAGCCTATGCTACCCTCCAGTCCCTCGACTTCCTGGCGCTGACGGAAACATGGATTACCACTGAAAACACTGCTACTCCTACTGCTCTCTCCTCGTCTGACCATGTGTTCTCGCATACCCCGAGAGCATCTGGTCAGAGGGGTGGTGGCACAGGAATCCTCATCTCTCCCAAGTGGTCATTCTCAATTTTTCCCCTAACCCATCTGTCTATCTCCTCATTTGAATTCCACGCTGTCACAGTCACTAGCCCATTTAAGCTTAATATCCTTGTCATCTATCGCCCTCCAGGTTCCCTTGGAGAGTTCATCAATGAGCTTGACGCCTTGATAAGTTCCTTTCCTGAGGATGGCTCACCCTTCACAGTTTTGGGGGATTTCAACCTCCCTACGTCTACATTTGACTCATTTCTCTCTGCCTCCTTCTTTCCACTCCTCTCCTCTTTTGACCTCACCCTCTCACCGTCCCCCCCTACTCACAAGGCAGGCAATACGCTTGACTTCATCTTTACTAGATGTTGCTCTTCTACTAATCTCACTGCAACTCCCCTCCATGTCTCCGACCACTACTTTGTATCCTTTTCTCTCTCGCTCTCCTCCAACACTACTCACTCTGCCCCTACACAGATGGTAACACGCCGCCGCAACCTTCGCTCTCTCTCTCCCACTACTCTCTCCTCTTCCATCCTATCATCTCTTCCCTCTGCTCAATCCTTCTCCCTCCAATCTCCTGATTCTGCCTCCTCAACCCTCCTCTCCTCCCTTTCTGCATCCTTTGACTCCCTGTGTCCCCTATCCTCCTGGCCGGCTCGGTCCTCCCCTCCAGCTCCGTGGCTTGATGACTCATTGCGAGCTCACAGAACAGAGCTCCGGCCAGCTGAGCGGAAATGGAAGAAAACTAAACTCCCTGCCGACCTGGCATCTTTTCACTCCCTCCTCTCTACATTTTCTTCATCTGTTTCTGCTGCTAAGGCCACTTTCTACCACTCTAAATTCCAAGCATCTGCCTCTAACCCTAGGAAGCTCTTTGCCACATTCTAAGGTAACACGCCGCCACAACCTTCGCTCTCTCTCTCCCACTACTCTCTCCTCTTCCATCCTATCATCTCTTCCCTCTGCTCAATCCTTCTCCCTCCAATCTCCTGATTCTGCCTCCTCAACCCTCCTCTCCTCCCTTTCTGCATCCTTTGACTCCCTGTGTCCCCTATCCTCCCGGCCGGCTCGGTCCTCCCCTCCAGCTCCGTGGCTTGATGACTCATTGCGAGCTCACAGAACAGAGCTCCGGCCAGCTGAGCGGAAATGGAAGAAAACTAAACTCCCTGCCGACCTGGCATCTTTTCACTCCCTCCTCTCTACATTTTCTTCATCTGTTTCTGCTGCTAAGGCCACTTTCTACCACTCTAAATTCCAAGCATCTGCCTCTAACCCTAGGAAGCTCTTTGCCACATTCTCCTCACTGCTGAATCCCCCCCCCCCCCCCCCCCCCCCCCCACCCCCCCCCCCCCCCCCACCCCCCCCACCCCCCCCCTCCTCCCTCTCTGTGGATGACTTCGTCAACCACTTTGAAAAGAAGGTTGACGACATCCGATCCTCGTTTGTTAAGTCTAATGACACTGCTGGTCCTGCTCACACTGCCCTACCCCTCTCTCTCCAGATAAAATCTTGCGACTAGTGACTGCAGGCCGCCCAACAACCTACCCGCTTGACCCCATCCCCTCCTCTCTTCTCCAGACCATCTCCGGTGACCTTCTCCCCTACCTCACCTCGCTGATCAACTCATCCTTGACCGCTGGCTATGTCCCTTCCGTCTTCAAGAGAGCGAGAGTTGCACCCCTTCTCAAAAAACCAACACTCGATCCCACTGATGTCAACAACTACAGACCAGTATCCCTTCTTTCTTTTCTTTCCAAAACTATTGAGCGTGCCGTCTTTAGCCAACTCTCTTGCTATCTCTCTCAGAATGACCTTCTTGATCCAAACCAGTCAGGTTTCAGGACTGGTCATTCAACTGAGACTGCTCTTCTCTGTGTCACGGAGGCTCTCCGCACTGCTAAAGCTAACTCTCTCTCCTCTGCTCTTGTCCTTCTAGACCTGTCTGCTGCCTTTGATACTGTGAACCATCAGATCCTCCTCTCCACCCTCTCCGAGCTGGGCATCTCCGGCGCGGCTCACTCCTGGATTGCGTCCTACCTGACCGGTCGCTCCTACCAAGTGGCGTGGCGAGAAGCTGTCTCCGCACCACGTGCTCTCACCACTGGTGTCCCCCAGGGCTCAGTTCTAGGCCCTCTCCTTTTCTCCCTATACACCAAGTCACTTGGCTCTGTCATATCCTCACATGGCCTCTCCTATCATTGCTACGCTGATGATACACAACTAATCTTCTCCTTTCCCCCTTCTGATAACCAGGTGGCGAATCGCATCTCTGCATGTCTGGCAGACATATCAGTATGGATGACGGATCACCACCTCAAGCTGAACCCTGGCAAGACGGAGCTGCTCTTCCTCCCGGGGAAGGACTGCCCGTTCCATGATCTCGCCATCACGGTTGACAACTCCGTTGTGTCCTCCTCCCAGAGTGCGAAGAGCCTTGGCTTGACCCTGGACAACACCCTGTCGTTCTCCGCTAACATCAAGGCGGTGACCCGATCCTGCAGGTTCATGCTCTACAACATTCGGAGAGTACGACCCTGCCTTACACAGGAAGCGGCACAGGTCCTAATCCAGGCACTTATCATCTCCCGTCTGGATTACTGCAACTCGCTGTTGGCTGGGCTCCCTGCCTGTGCCATTAAACCCCTACAACTCATCCAGAATGCCGCAGCCCGTCTGGTGTTCAACCTTCCCAAGTTCTCTCACGTCACCCCCCTCCTCCGCACACTCCACTGGCTTCCAGTTGAAGCTCGCATCCGTTACAAGACCATGGTGCTTGCCTATGGAGCAGTGAGGGGAACGGCACCTCCGTACCTTCAGGCTCTGATCAGTCCCTACACCCAAACGAGGGCATTGCGTTCATCCACCTCTGGCCTGCTGGCTCCCCTTCCTCTGCGGAAGCATAGTTCCCGCTCAGCTCAGTCAAAACTGTTCGCTGCTCTGGCACCCCAATGGTGGAACAAGCTCCCTCATGACGCCAGGACAGCGGAGTCACTCACCACCTTCCGGAGACATTTGAAACCCCACCTCTTTAAGGAATACCTGGGATAGGATAAAGTAATCCTTCTACCCCCCCCCCCCCCCAAAAAAAAAAAATTAGAAAAAATAAAATAAAATAAAAAATTGTAAAGTGGTTATCCCACTGGCTATAGGGTGAATGCGCCAATTTGTAAGTCGCTCTGGATAAGAGCGTCTGCTAAATGACGTAAATGTAAATGTAAAATGTTCTGAAGATAGACCGCAATACCGCGCCCATTGGCATTTCTGTCTTTCTGTAAATGTTATGACCTTGCATTTCTACCACTGAATCATCAAAGGTATTATCTAAGTGAGTTTCAGAGACTGTCAGAATATGAATGTCATCTGTTACTAGCAAATTATTAATTAAGCTACATATGTTAACGTGGGCTATTTTTAACACTTTTCTGGGATGCTTGATTATTTTTCTTGCTTTATTGGGAAGCTTAGCAGACATACTTGGGTTATTTTTATTTGTGCAGGGTGAGCTGCACACAGTGGACTTCCTAGTGGGGCACACCACCTCAGTGCTAACAGTATTACTCTGGTTCATAGGCATATGATTAATGCATACAATAGCTGTAGGATCAGCAGAGGCATTCCGGGTAGTAAGAGGGACATAAATTAGATTATTTACATTGTGTCTTCCAACACCCGTAGGATAATGTACATTTGCTGAATCATTATGAAAACTCATAAATGTCACACCCACAGAGCTGCAATAGTCTCGTAGCCAGTTATGGAGGGGTAAAAGTCTGCTGAACCGTTCAATGCCACGATTTATGGAGGGCAGAGGGCCAGATATTATGGGGCGTTTGTTGGTGTCAAGTAGAGACCCAATCAGTTCTTTAAAATCCATCTTCAGCTGTTCTGAGCTGCCCTTCATAATGTAATTTGACCCCACATGAACCATGACAGTATCAGCCCCCAGTGACTGACTTACAGCCTTGGGAAGCAACTTTTGCCCCAGGAAAACACGAAGTCTTTGCCCCAGGTACGGATATATGCCTCACCATCGAACTCCCTATCACAATCGCCAGAATGATCTGGCCTCTGCCGTGTCTCGAAGCAGATTGCGAGGCCAGAGCCACAGAACTCACCTGAGAAGAGGGCTGCTGAGACGACGGCTGCGCGCAGGCCACAACCGCCAAAGGGACAGAGCTCTGATCCAGAGAGCACGGCTCAGCGGAGGGGGGCCGCGTGGTCCAGGCTGTGCCCAGGCAGTTGATTGACTAGGACAGGGAGAGGTAGCTGGAGGGTCATCCACAGCCATGAAGGGAACACCCAAGCCCCCAACAGGGGCTCAAAGCGATTTGAACATCTTAAGTCCGGACACGGGGGAAGAAGGCAGGCGCGCCGAGAATGATTATTCTCCTTCTTTCTGGTTCCGACACGCATCCATTTATGCTCACTTAGAGTCGAACAGTGAGCAGCCATTTTCTGGTTCAAGCTAGTAGAGGGGTGCAGTGGTGGAAATTGATCATAGTCCAGGAAGATCCCATTATGATCCTCTTGGATGTTTTGATAGGAAGCATTTAAAGATGCCGATATTCTCATAGAATCCTTATTCAGTTCAAGGCGCTTGGTCAAATTTCTTCATGAAGAGTAATACTCCTTTCTTTAGCTGCATCAAGTTCAATACATTTTTCACAAATGAAGGTATCCATCGGACCTTTCCCCATGACAACAACGAACATGTCGCATATTATACATTTAATAGCTTGCGAGTCCCCAGCAGATTCAAATGAGTTTTCACTGCTGCACGCCGACAGTCCAAGGGGACAAACATTTCCCGACTCCGCCGGGGACTTAGATGCTCCCTCCATGGCCGCGGACGCACCCACCAGCCCCCCGCACAACAGATTGCAGCAAAAAGAATCTGTCTCTGCTGCGCTATGTCAGCACAACGGACAGAGTGTGCCGCAGTGTGTGTAGGGGGGCTATGGAAAGCCACTGGGTGATTAGGTATGACTCCTTTGGGTTTCTATAAAAAGCGGGAAAAAACGCTTCTCATCTGTGGTAGGCTAAGTGAATAACATGATACGTCTCTGCCTCTAATATTTGATTTTCATTTATAAGGGCGGGTCAAGTTTACCATTGAAGCTGCCTCATGCCCTACCACTACCGAGTTTAGTTAGCTTCTTAGCTAGCTGTAAAAAGCTCGAACTAGCTAATATGCCACAATGGATATCAGAAATTGGTTTAGCCAAAATACCCAAACAAAGGAGAAAGAGAGTGATGAGCAGCAGCAGCAGCATTAAACCATCAAGGCCGCCGCCAAGCCCAGCAGCGATGATGCTCCCGAGCTCCAGCTAGCTCCGTGTGCAGATTCTACCCACCCTTCCACAAGCGCCGCCAGGATAATGGCTCCACAGCCACCTCCCCCTCCGACTGTTCCTGATGATCTTGGAACAGAGGAGCCAGCCCAGGTTAGCCTAGAATCCTACCCTAGCCGCAGGTTTTCTGTCCAAAACGTTCATTTAATAGCAACTGGTTCATAGTTGCGTGCTCAGCCCCCTCCTATACTCCCTGTTCACCCATGACTGTGTGGCCATGCACACCTCCAACTCAATCATCAAGTTTGCAGACGACATAACAGTAGTAGGCCTGATTACCAACAATGACGAGATAGCGTACAGGGAGGAGGTGAGGGCACTGGCGGAGTGGTGCCACGTAAATAACCTCTCCCTCAACGTCAACAAAACGAAGGATCAGATTGTGGACTTCAGGAGACAACAGAGAGAGCACGCCCCTATTCACATCGACAGGACCGCAGTTGAGAAGGTGAAAAGCTTCAAGTTCCTTGTCGTACACATTACTGACAGTCTGAAATGGTCTACCCACACAGACAGTGTGGTGAAGAAGGCGCAACAGCACCTCTTCAACCTCAGGAGGCTGAACAAATTAGGCTTGGCCCCTAAGACCCTCACAAACTAGATGTACAATTGAGAGCATCACGTCGGGCTGTATCACCGCCTGGTACGGCAACTACACCGCCCGCAACCGCAGGGCTCTCCAGAGGGTGGTGCAGTCTGCCCAACGCATCACCGGGGGCACACTGCCTGCCCTCTAGGACACCTACAGCACCCGATGTCACAGGAAGGCATTAAAGATCATAAAGGACATTAACCACCCGAGCCACGGCCTGTTCACCCCGCTATCATCCAGAAGGCGAGGTCAGTACAGGTGCATCAAAGCTGGGACCGAGAGACTGAAAATCAGCTTCTATCTCAAGGTCATCAGACTGTTAAATAGCCATCACTAGCCGGCTAACACCTGATTACTCAATCCTGCACCTTAGAGGCTGCTGCCCTATGTACATAGACATGGAATCACTGGTCACTTTAAAGGAACACTAGTCACTTTAATAATGTTTAAATACTGTTTTACTCATTTCATATGTATATACTCTACTCTAATGTATTTTTGTCAATGCCACTCAGACATCACTCGTCCGAATATTTATATATTTCTTAATTCCATTCTTTTACTTTGAGATTTGTGTGTATTGTTGTGAATTGTTAGATACTACTGCACTGTTGGAGCTAGGAACACAAGCATTTCACTACACCCACATTAACATTTGCTAAATATGTGCATGTGACCAATAACATTTGATTTGATTTGATTTAGGAAGAGAGTGGCTGGAATACTCGGTTACTGCAGATGCTGCATTTTATTTCCCATGTCGAAAGTTCTGTGTTGGGTCCAATGTTAACGCAGACAAGGCCTTCACCCAAGCTGGAAGAATGCTATTGACAGTAACAAAAGATTTGAAGCACCACCAGCAGCTCCAACGAAACAATGACCTTATGTAAGTACAGATCTCCGGCAATACGTGGTGGACAGTACAGTAGGCCAGCAGGACAGAGGAGAAGAGACTGAGTGTAAAAGACTGTTCTTCAGCACGTTGGATGCTGTCATTGGTGTAATGTCAGAACGATTCAGCGAACGCAACAGCCAACTGGTGGAGGCCTTGTGTGACCTTGACCCAGAGAGCCATGGCTTTCTAGATGTGAAAAAGGTGAAACCACTGCTGGATCTAAGCAAAAACAGATTTGGTGGAAGCTGAGTTTAGTGTCGCTCACCAGTTTTTGCAGACTGAAATCGCCCTCTCTGGCTCTGATGAGGACAAATGGACCCCACTTGATATCCTGCAATGATCAGGGCCTCTCTCCGCTATGGCAACCGTGCTTACTTGCACTGATACATGGACTGACTTTTGGGGCGTCCACAGCTACATGCGAGAACTCATTTTCTACTTTGACAAACGTGTTCAGTCAGCACAGAAGAAGCATGCTACACCCAAGGAAAGCTCAACTAATTCAACTGGCATTGATGGGGGATCTTAGAGGAAGATTTCAGGGAGAATGGAACGATCGACTACTCAGGAAGTTCCACAGAGCATCAAGGAGGCTGCAACTCTTTTGAAGGTAAGATTGAAACAATCTAGCAGTTTTTTTTGTTTGTTTTATCAACATCTTGCTTTAGTGTGTAGGGAGCTGTCCATGGTGCTGATAGAGTGCAGCTGAGATTTCGTGCCATTGGACCTGTCACTTATTTTTCTTATTTTTCTTTTTTAGGGAGTAGATCAGCTTTATTATTGCAGATAGATTGTAACTTCCATCAATGTAATTGTCTGCATCACTTTCAATTCCCCATATGTTTTTTCACATTGTATGTTTTTTAAGTAATTAATTTGCATTTTATTGCATGACATAAGTATTTGATACATCAGAAAAGCAGAACTTAATATTTGGTACAGAAACCTTTGTTTGCAATTACAGAGATCATACATTTCCTGTAGGTCTTGACCAGGTTTGCACACACTGCAGCACACTCACCTGTCCACACACTCAATCAAACAGACTCCAACCTCTCCACATGTTGTGCGCAAATTTGTTTATAAGTTTTGAGGGACCGTGCAATTGGCATGCTGACTGCAGGATTGTCCACCAGAGCTGTTGCCAGAGAATTGAATGTTAATTTCTCTACCATAAGCCACCTCCAACGTAATTTTAGAAAATGTGGCAGTACGTCCAACCGGCCTCACAACCACAGACCACATGTAACCACACCAGCCCAGGACCTCCACATCTGGCTTCTTCACCTGCGGGATTGTCTGAGGGGGTGCTGAGGAGTATTTATGTCTGTAATAATGCCATTTTGTGGGGAAAAACTCATTTTGATGGGCCTGGCTCCCAAGTGGGTGGAACTGGTTACCAAGTGGGTGGGTCTATGCCCTCCAAGGCCCACCCATGGCTGCACCCCTGCCCAGTCATGTGAAATCCATAGATTAGGGCCTAATGAATTTATTTCAATTGACTGATTTCCTTATATGAACTGTAACTCAGTAAAATCTTTGAAATTGTTGCATGTTGCGTTTATATTTTTTATAAACCCAACCAGATTACTCCTTTGAATTCATGGCCATCCTGCATTCACTTCTACAGATCTTGACATGGCTTGGAAGACATCAAAGAAACCAATCCCATAGGCAACACAAAAATGGTCTCATATGGGCCTGGTGTTATTCAAACCTCAGAGAGCCTGCTGGTTTATACACAAATAAACAAGCAAATGTAAATGTAATGCAACCAGTCATCTCCCTTTGATGTCATCATGTGATCAGACATGCAAACCCTGATGGCAATAGATCTCTTTGAACAAGTGAAACCCACAACAACATCACCATAGGAACAGAGTGTCTGTGTAAACAACACAATCCTCTGAGATATGGCTGTGCCATACCAGAAGGAACATTAGACTAGCAGACTTATCAATCATTGTAGAGCATCTGTAAAAAAAAATATATATATGTTTTTCAACAAGTAATCGTTATTATCACTTTGGAAGTAGCTCTATTTGTAAACCTCCCCTTCGCTTTTGTGGCCAGTTCTTAGTAACCACTACTTAGAAGCCAGACGCTGTGACTCCCTTTGTCCTTGTCTCTTGTGGTTCTCAGCTTTCATATCTCTTTTCAACATTTCACTGAAGGTATACAGTATGTGATACTCAAGCTTCCTTCATGTGTGTGTGTGTGTTGGAATGGGTTGGGGGAGGGGGGGGTTGTCTTGGAAGCAGAACAGAAATATTATGTGCTTAGAAATGGCTGATTGTACAAAGGGAGGGAAACAAGCATACAATTGGAGGATCTTAATTTGAACACTCTTTTGTTGTTGACAATGTTCCTACACAGCAGGAAATGCAAACTTGTAGTGTATTTGAGTTTTAAAAAGGTTTCTAAAGTTTGTAATTTCCACTTAGAAAATTCAGACTTGATTTGCCCTAACGAAAAATGTATCGACCCCCCCCAAAAAATGTCCATTAATTATAATCCACATAATAATTCACATTTCCTGTTGCTGCAGGATTATTTTTCTGTTGTAGCAAACTGGCTCAAATTAAGATCCTACATGTATGAGACCACAGATGGGTATAAGATAAATATATTGATGATAGCCAGATCCCTGTTCTTTAGCCCATTTCTAAGAAATTAACTGGTCCAATTTGGAATAAACATATAAAGTTACAGTACAACTTTTGAGTTCTTAGTAATATAACAACTACATTGTAGTCATTTAGCAAGCGACTAAGAGGAGCAATTAGGGTTAAATGCCTTGCTCAATGGCACATCTACAGATTTTTCATTTAGTCGGCTAAGGTATTCAAACCAGCGACCTTTCGGTTACTGGTACAACACTCATAACCGCTAGGCTACCTGCCACCCCTAACTAATTGTGAACATCAACAGTGATGTGGTTTCCAGGCAGAAGACATTAGAAGTGTCATTATGGTTACACTATTATAATATAATATAATATAATATAATATGCCATTTAGCAGACGCTTTTATCCTAGAAAGAAAGGTGTTATCTAGACCCTAAAAGGGTTATTCTGCTGTCCCCATATGAGAACCATTTGAAGAACCATTTTGGTTCCAGGTAGAACTCTTTTGGGTTCCATGTAGAACCATTTCCACAGATGGGGACAGCCGAAGAATTCGAATGGAACCCTTTTTTCAAAGACTGTACGGTGTCCCGTGTAGTTCAGTTGGTAGAGCATGGCACTTTCAATGCCAGGGTTGTGGATTCGATTCCCACGACCAGTACAAATATGAAAATGTATGCACTCACTACCGTAAGTTGATCTGGGTAAGAACGTCTGCTAAATGACTTAAATGTAGAGTGCTGGATCTAAAGTGGTGCCACACCCTGGGGTATTCAATTTTCTTCCACCCTAAAATAACATTTCAGCTATAATTTTTCTGAATGGGATTGCTTAATTAATACATTTTGCAGTTAAACATTGCACTAAAAATCACTAGTTATTGATTGTTCCCGCTGTTTTATATTTCTTATTCTACCACAGATAGCATGGATATTATAATTTTTCTGCATGTGGAAATATAACACATTAGACCTTTAAAAAGCAACCATTTTCTTTTGCCTCTCTTTGTTCCTCTCTCTTTTCCTCTATCTGTTCCTCTCTCTGTTCCTCTCTCTGTTCCCCTCTCTGTACCTCTCTCTATGTTCCTCTCTCTGTTCCTCTCTCTGTTCCTCTCTCTGTTCCTCTCTCTGTTCCTCTCTCTGTTCCACTCTGTGTTCCTCTCTCTGTTCCACTCTGTGTTCCTCTCTCTGTTCCTCTCTCTGTTCCTCTCTGTTCCTCTCTGTGTTCCTCTCTGTGTTCCTCTCTCTGTTCCTCTCTCTGTTCCTCTC
Source organism: Coregonus lavaretus (assembly GCF_964263955.1). Taxonomy (NCBI): domain Eukaryota; kingdom Metazoa; phylum Chordata; class Actinopteri; order Salmoniformes; family Salmonidae; genus Coregonus; species Coregonus lavaretus. Next base: position 7,798,380 of record NC_139992.1, on the reverse strand, counting down.
TCTGTTCCTCTTTGTGTTCCTCTCTGTGTTCCTCTCTGTGTTCCTCTCTCTGTTCATCTCTTTGTTCCTCTCTCTGTTCCTCTCTCTGTTCCTCTCTGTGCTGGCTGAGCTACCTGTGTTGTGCCTGTGTGGTCTGAATATGTTTGTGTGACAGACAAGTGAACCCTTGACCTTTGAGGGCAGAGTAAGAGTAGAGTCATGCAACCCACAGGGAGAGTGCACGTCAGGTAGCCACTAACTGTCAGCTTCATGACAGCCACACTACAAATCTGAACAAATGGCATCTTAGAACCACCTCTTATGGATTTATGAAGTTGGAAACTGCTCACTGAATGGTTACTGAGACATTCATGAGCCAATGTACGGCATCAGTCAAGATAACCATGTGGGAATAACTCTCCCTCACTAAACTATGAACAATAATCATTTAGATGTGTATCCTCCGATGCCTCACAGTGTTTCTAGTAGTGACACCTGACACACTGCAGCAATGTAGAGCTGATTCTGTCCTAATGGCATAAAGCAATCTCACGTCTCTCCAGTCTTTAGACTGATATGCTTGGATTAGTTGCATGGAGAGTTATACTGCCTGTCCAATCACTGTCATAAAAAGCATGATAAGCAGTAGAGACTAGAGTTCTGTCGGCTTACTCAGACACGTCTATAAGCATGACAGTTTGTGTGTTATTACAAAGACTGCCCTTGTGTCTTTTACACGATTCGTTTATTTGAAATGTTCAAAGATGATTACGCTTAGAGATGTCTTAAATCAAACCCAGTTGCTAGGTCTCCAGGGCAACTGGGGGGGAACTATATCTCATGGCCTGTTCTTCTTGTTTGACGTCGACATTATGAAGTTGAGTTAGTTATTTATTAAATCAATCCAAAACACATTCTTAGGAATGATAATTACCCAAGGCTCAAATCTTACAGAACTAAATTCATAGCTTCAACAATGTGTACGTCATATAGGTTTTGTGAAACATGCAGACAGAAGTGAAAACGGTTCCAGCAGGCAGCTTGTGAAGTGTGTGCTGATTCTTCCCCTGTGCTGTCTGAGTAGACTGTGTAAAGAGTTTGAAAAGCTGCTTCCTTTTCTTTCCAATGTTTTTTTTCTCCCTGACACCCAAGCATCCCACAGGGATAAGAAACAAAGAAGTTAATGGAGTGGATGTGAGAAGGTGAAACAGTGTGAGACTGTCTGCTCAGGCTGAGATGAACACGCATCATGAGAGCTAGTTTCACTCTCATAAATACACCACCACTCCTCTCAACACTTCCCTCCACTGGTATACTTTTATTGAATAGAATTAAATAAATATATCCAGGTAGATGTCAATGCTATTGCAGTGTGAAAAGGGAAATAACTAAGAGAACCAGCAATGTTGAATTTAATGTGTTGAACAGAAATACAAATACTTTGATATGAGAACATTGAGTCGAAAATAGAAAAACTGTTAGTTTTTTTATAGTTTAGAAGTTTAGAAAGTTCCCTGTTTTATCTATTACTATAAAAAAAAACATGTTCCTGAAACCTCTTCCTACAGGAACTATAGGGTTACAAGTCCACGGGGGGATTTTACCGTAATCACTTCACTGCAATTATGGCTGGAGTTTTGCTGTACAAAGAGTAGACGAATGGTCTAAAGCTTCCGCCAATTAGTTGTAAAATGAGACACACTTAGCCAACCCCAATCCATTTATAACCACTGTCACGGACATCAGTACAGCATGGCATTGAAATTTACGTTTTAAAACTGTAATATTTTTTCCTGCTTTTTTCCTGCTGCTGCTACTCTGTTAATGATTTATGCATAGTCACTTTAACTCTACCCACATGTACATATTACTTCAACTACCTCAACTAGCCGGTGCCCCCGCACATTGACTCTGCACCGGTACCCCCCTGTATATATAGCCTCCCTACTGTTATTTTATTTTACTTCTGCTCTTTTTTTCTCAACACTTTTTAGTTGTTGTTTTATTTTACTTTTTTATTAAAAATAAATGCACTGTTGGTTAAGGGCTGTAAGTAAGAATTTCACTGTAATGTCTGCACCTGGATGTGGCCAATACGATTTGATTTGATTTGATTTGATATATCATAATTTGTATGAAAAAGCTATTTGAAGCACTAACCTTCACTGAAAGGTTGGTGCTTTTGTCACTAAAAATAAATTGTGAAGCATATTCTGGGGAAATAGCTTGATCCTTGATTATAATGCAAAAGTGTTGCTTGGAAGTAATCCACAGATAATCTGCCTATAGTTGCAGTTCCCTCTGAAGATCAAATGGTCTTGATTTTCTTATTCAGCTCCAGAAGGTATTGTAATCATAGCTATCTCTTATTCAGCCCCAGAAGGTATTGTAATCATAGCTCTCTTCTATTCAGCTCCAGAAGGTATTGTAATCATAGCTATCTCTTATTCAGCCCCAGAAGGTATTGTAATCATAGCTCTCTTCTATTCAGCTCCAGAAGGTATTGTAATCATAGCTGTTTCTTATTCAGCTCCAGAAGGTATTGTAATCATATCTCTCTTCAATTCAGCTCCATAAGGTATTGTAACCATAGCTATCTCTTATTCAGCTCCAGAAGGTATTGTAATCATAGCTCTCTTCTATTCAGCTCCAGAAGGTATTGTAATCATAGCTATCTCTTATTCAGCCCCAGAAGGTATTGTAATCATAGTCCTCTTCTATTCAGCTCCAGAAGGTATTGTAATCATAGCTCTCTCCTATTCAGCTCCAGAAGGTATTGTAATCATATCTATCTCTTATTCAGCTCCAGAAGGTATTGTAATCATAGCTATCTCTTATTCAGCCCCAGAAGGTATTGTAATCATAGTCCTCTTCTATTCAGCTCCAGAAGGTATTGTAATCATAGCTCTCTTCTATTCAGCTCCAGTAGGTATTGTAATCATAGCTATCTCTTATTCAGCCCAGAAGGTATTGTAATCATAGCTCTCTTCTACTCAGCTCCAGAAGGTATTGTAATCATAGCTGTCTCTTATTCAGCTCCAGAATGTATTGTAATCATATCTCTCTTCTATTCAGCTCCAGAATGTATTGTAATCATAGCTATCTCTTATTCAGCCCCAGAAGGTATTGTAATCATAGCTCTCTTCTATTCAGCTCCAGAAGGTATTGTAATCATAGCTATCTCTTATTCAGCCCCAGAAGGTATTGTAATCATAGCTCTCTTCTATTCAGCTCCAGAAGGTATTGTAATCATAGCTGTCTCTTATTCAGCTCCAGAAGGTATTGTAATCATATCTCTCTTCAATTCAGCTCCATAAGGTATTGTAATCATAGCTATCTCTTATTCAGCTCCAGAAGGTATTGTAATCATAGCTCTCTTCTATTCAGCTCCAGAAGGTATTGTAATCATAGCTATCTCTTATTCAGCCCCAGAAGGTATTGTAATCATAGCTCTCTTCTATTCAGCTCCAGAAGGTATTGTAATCATAGCTATCTCTTATTCAGCCCCAGAAGGTATTGTAATCATAGCTATCTCTTATTCAGCCCCAGAAGGTATTATAATCATAGCTATCTCTTATTCAGCCCCAGAAGGTATTGTAATCATAGCTATCTCTTATTCAGCCCCAGAAGGTATTGTAATCATAGCTATCTCTTATTCAGCTCCAGAAGGTATTGTAATCATAAGAAGGTATTGTAATTAGTATTGTCTCCCGAGTGGCGCAGTGGTCTAAGGCACTGCATCGCAATGTTTGCTGTGCCACTAGAGATCCTGGTTCGAATCCAGGCTCTGTCGTAGTCGGCCGCGACCGGGAGACCCATGGGGTGGCGCACAATTGGTCCAGGGTAGGGGAGGGAATGGCCGGTAGGGATGTAGCTCAGTTGATAGAGCATGGCATTTGCAACGCCAGGGTTGTGGGTTCGATTCCCATGGGGGGGGCAGTATGATATGTATGCATTCACTAACTGTAAGTCGCTCTGGATAAGAGCGTCTGCTAAATGACTAAAATGTAATCATAGTGATCTCTTGACATCTGACAATATACAGTGGGGTCTGAAATTATTGATGAAGATGAGCAAAAATGACTGTAAAATAAATCATTCAAATACTGAGCTATAATGTATACAGCAAAAAGTATACTAATACAATTCCTCAGTAAAGAGAATTTGTATATAAACAATTCTCAAAAAGGAAGGGGTCAGAATTATTGACACCCCTGTTTTCAAAACCTTTCAATTCCTCACCTTGTGAGGATAATGGCACTGAGCCTTTTTCTAAAATGTTTTATGAGTTGGAGAGCATATTGGGAGGGATCATAGACCATTCCTTCATACAGAATTCTTCCAGATACTTGATATCCTTTGTCTGCATGTATGGACTGCCCTCTTCAATTCAAACAACAGGTTTTCAAAGGGTTTCAAGTCCAGAGACTGAGATGGCCATTGCAAATGTGTTATTTTGTGGTACATTAACCACTTCTTTGTCGATTTTGTTGTGTGCTTAGGGTTATTGTCTTGCTGGAATATCTACTTACAGACTAATTTCAGCCTCCTGGCAGAGGCAACCAGGTTTTTGTATAAAATGTCCAGGTACGTGGTAAAGTTCATGATGCCGTTGACCTTAACAAGGGCCACAGGACCAGTGGAAGCAAAATAGCCCCATAACATCCACCACCATATTTTACAGTAGGTATGGGGTTCTTTTCTGCTTACAGTGCATTCGGAAAGTATTCAGACCCCTTTACATTTTCCAGATTTTGTAACGTTACGGCCTTATTCTAAAATAGGTGAAATTGTTTTTTTCCCACTCATCAAGCTGCACGCAATACCCCAAAATGACAAAGCAAAAACAGGTTTTTAGAAAATTTAGCACATTTAGAAAAAATCAAGAGTGTGCAAAGCTGTCATCAAGGCAAATGGTGGCTATTTGAAGAATCTCAAATGTAAAATATATTTTGATTTGTTTAACACTTTTTGGGTTACTACATGATTCCATGTGTGTTATTTCATAGTTTTGATGTCTTCACTATTACTCTACAATGTAAAAAAATTAAAAATAAAGAAAAACCCTTGATTGAGTAGATGTGTCCAAACTTTTGACTGGTAGTGTAAGTATTCAGACCCTTTACTCAGTACTTTGTTGAAGCACCTTTAGCAGCAATTACAGCCTTGAGTCTTCTTGGGTATGACGCTACAAGCTTGGCACACCTGTATTTGGGGAGTTTCTCCCATTCTTCTCTGCAGATCCTCTCAACCTCTGTCAGGTTGGATGGGGACAGCTATTTTCAGGTCTCTCCAGAGATGTTCAATCGGGTTCAAGTCAGGGCTCTGGCTGGGCCACTCAAGGACATTCAGAGACTTCTCTCGAAGCCACTCCTGTGTTGTCTTGGCTGTGTGCTTAGGGTCGTTGTCCTGTTAGAAGGTGAACCTTCAACCCATTCTGAGGTCCTGAGCGCTCTGGAACAGGTTTTCATCAAGGATTGCTCTGTACTTTGCTCCGTTCATCTTTCCCTCCATCCTGACTACTCTCCCAGTCCCTGCCGTTGAAAAACATCACCACAGCATGCTGCTGCCACCATCATACTTCACCATAGGGATGGTGCCAGGTTTCCTCCAGACGTGACACTTGGCATTCAGGCCAAAGAGTTCAATCTTGGTTTCATCAGACCAGAGAATCTTGTTTCTCATGGTCTGAGAGTCCTTTAGGTGCCTTTTGGCAAACTCCAAGCGGGCTGTCATGTGCCTTTTACTGAGGAGGGGCTTCCGTCTGGCCACTCTACCATAAAGGCCTGATTGGTGGAGTGCTACAGAAATGGAACTCTGGAGCTCTGTCAGAGTGACCACCTCCCTGACCAAGGCCCTTCTCCCCCGATTGCTCAGTTTGGCCGGGCGGCCAGCTCTAGGAAGAGTCTTGGGTGGTTCCAAACTTCTTCTATTTAAGAATGATGGAGGCCACTGTGTTCTTGGGGACCTTCAATGCTGCAGAACTTTTTTGGTACCCTTCCCCAGATCTGTGCCTTGTCACAATCCTGTCTCGGAGCTCTACAGACAATTCCTTCGACCTCATGGCTTGGTTTTTGCTCTGACATGCACTGTCAACGGTGGGACTTTATATAGACAGGTGTGTGCCTTTCCAAATCATGTCCAATCAATTGAATTTACCACAGGTGGACTACAATCAAGTTGTAGAAACATCTCAAGGATGATCAATGGAAACAGGATGCGCCTGAGCTCAATTTCGAGTCTCATAGCAAAGGGTCTGAATACTTATGTAAATAAGCTATTTCTGTTTTTTCTTTGTAATATATTTCCCAAAATTTCTAAAAACCTGTTTTCACTTTGTCATTATGGGGTATTGTGTGTAGATTGATGAAGATGTTTTATTTATTTAATCCATTTTAGAATAAGGCTGTAACGTAACAAAATGTGGAAAAGGTCAAGGGGTCAGAATACTTTCCGAATGCACTGTATGCATTCTCATTTTGACCCCAAACCCACCACTGGTGGAGTGGTCAAAGGCCTCTATTTTCATAGTATCTGACCAAAGCACCGGTTCCAATCCAAGTGCCGATGCCGTTTAGCAAACTCCAGGCGTTTTACATTTGTTGGATGACATGAAAATAGAGCTCTTTGGCCACACACATTCGTAATTTAACCACCTTGGATGGTCCTTTGGCCCCTTCTGCCTGGCATCTGCCAGGCAGAAGCAGATGCCTGGCAGTTAAAGTTGGCTGTAGAAGCACTGCAGGGCAGCTGCCCATTCAGCTTTTTTGTAAAGATGGGACATCAGATGAACACATTCCCTGTTCCATGTGGTAAGATATGAGGGGTCCTTGGAAAAGAATGGGAGGATTTGGCAGTCATCATTGAGCGGATTGCATTGTTTGCTTTTTCTGATTTCGAACTTTAATTAACGAACATGACAAGTCTTCACCAAGAAAGTTCTTCATCAAGACCATTCTGTGGCCGTTGTACTTTGACCAAATGGTAAATGTTCTATCTCTTTTCTTTGATAGTTTGTTTCTATTTTGGGCCACACAGCTACTGCACTACACCGTGTCAGTCTTTTTACCATCATGCAACCATTGTTACCAAACAAACAATCCAGGCTCTGTCGCAGCCAGCCGCGACCGGGAGACTCATGGGCGGCGCACAATTGGCCCAGCGTCGTCCAGGGTAGGGGAGGGAATGGCCGGCAGGGATGTAGCTCAGTTGATAGAGCATGGCGTTTGCAACGCCAGGGTTGTGGGTTCGATTCCCACGGGGGGCCAGTATAAAAAAAATATATATATGTATTCACTAACTGTAAGTCGCTCTGGATAAGAGCGTCTGCTAAATGACTAAAATGTAAATGTAATGTAAATGTAAGACATATTTTATATTATTTTTTTTAATTATAAAACAAACAATATTTGAGTGTGTCTGTGTGTGTGTGTGTTGAATTTCTGATAAAGAAACAGAGGGGACCTCAAGGACAACGAAAAAAAAAGAGCAAAATATCAAATTGTCTTAAAAATAATGTGTTTGTATTTATAAAAAATGTTTGTACCTTTATTTAAGCAGGGAGTCATGATGAGACCACGATATCTTTCACAGATGAGCCCTGCACGAACACATAAATCATTAACAATTACACTATACTGTACATATCTATATACACATCATTTACACTATACACACATCAATTACACTATACACATCTATATACACATCAATTACACTATACATATCTATATACACATCAATTACACTATACACATATATATACACATCAATTAAACTATAAACATTTATATACACATAAATGACACTATACACATCCATATACACATCAATTACACTATACATAGCTATATGCACTTCAATTACACTATACACATGTATATACACATAATTTACACTATACATATCGATATACACATCAATTACACTATACACATCTATATACACATCAATTACACTATACATAGCTATATGCACTTCAATTACACTATACACATCTATATACACATAATTTATACTATACATATCGATATACACATCAATTACACTATACACATCTATATACACATTAATTACACTATACATATCTATATACACATCATTTACACTATACATATCTATATACCCATCAATTACACTATATATAGCTATATACACATCCATTACACTATACATATCTATATACACATCAATTGCACTATACATATCTATATACACATCAATTACACTATAGATATCTATATACACATCAATTACATTATACATATCTACAGTAAATACACATCAATTACACTACACATATCTGTATACACATCAATTACACTATACATATCTATGTACACATCAATTACACTATACACATCTATATACACATCAATTACACTAGACATATCTATATACACATCAATTACACTAAACACATTTAAATACACAACAATTACACTATACACATATATATATATATACGCATCAATTACAGTATACATATCTATAATACACATCAATTACACTATACACATCTATATACACATCGATTACACTACACACATCTATATACACATCAATTACACTATACACATCTATATACACATCAATTACACTATACATATCTATATACACATCAATTACACTATACATATCTATATACACATCATTTACACTATAGATATCTATATACACATCAATTGCACTATATACATATATATATACACATCAATTACACTATACACATCTATACATATCTATAACTGACTGAGTCTGTAATACCAACATGTTTCAAGCAGACCACCATAGTCTCCGTGCCCAAGGACTCTAAGATAACCTGCCTAAATGACTACCGACCCGTAGCACTGACGTCTGTAGCCATGAAGTGCTTTGAAAGGCTGGTCATGGCTCACATCAACACCATTATCCCAGAAACCCTAGACCCACTCCAATTTGCATACCGCCCCAACAGATCCACAGATGATGCAATCTCTATTGCACTCCACACTGCCCTTTCCCACCTGGACAAGAGGAACACCTACGTGAGAATGCTATTCATTGACTACAGCTCAGCATTCAACACCATAGTGCCCTCAAAGCTCATCACTAAGCTAAGGATCCTGGGACTAAACACCTCCCTCTGCAACTGGATCCTGGACTTCCTGACGGGCCACTCCCAGGTGGTAAGGGTAGGTAACAACACATCTGCCACACTGATCCTCAACACGGGGGCCCCTCAGGGGTGCGTGCTCAGTCCCCTCCTGTACTCCCTGTTCACCCATGACTGCATGGCCAGGCACGACTCCAACACCATCATTAAGTTTGCCGACGACACAACAGTGGTAGGCCTGATCACCGACAATGATGAGACAGCCTATAGGGAGGAGGTCAGAGACCTGGCAGTGTGGTGCCAGGATAACATCCTCTTCCTCAACGTGACCAAGACAAAGGAGATGATTGTGGACTACAGGAAAAAAAAGAGGACTGCGCACGCCCCCATTGTCATCGACAGGGCTGAGGTGGAACAGGTTGAGAGCTTCAAGTTCCTTGGTGTCCACATCACCAACGAACTATCATGGTCCAAACACACCAAGACAGTCGTGAAGAGGGCACGACAAAGCCTATTCCCCCTCAGGAGACTGAAAAGATTTGGCATGGGTCCTCAGATCCTCAAAAAATTCTACAGCTGCACCATCGAGAGCATCCTGACTGGTTCCATCATCGCCTGGTATGGCAACTGCTTGGCCTCCGACCGCAAGGCACTACAGAGGGTAGTGCGTACGGCCCAGTACATCACTGGGGCCAAGCTTCCTGCCATCCAGGACCTCTATACCAGGCGGTGTCAGAGGAAGGCCCTCAAAATTGTCAAAGACTCCAGCCACCCTAGTCATAGACTGTTCTCTCTGCTACCGCATGGCAAGCGGTACCGGAGTGCCAAGTCTATGTCCAAAAGACTTCTCAACAGCTTCTACCCCCAAGCCATAAGACTCCTGAACAGCTAATCATGGCTACCCGGACTATTTGCACTGCCCCCCCCCCCCCCCACCCCCATCTTTTTACGCTGCTGCTACTCTGTTAATCATTTATGCATAGTCACTTTAACTCTACCTACATGTACATATTACTTCAACTACCTCAACTAGCCGGTGCCCCCGCACATTGACTCTGCACCGGTACCCCCCTGTATATATAGCCTCCCTACTGTTATTTTATTTTACTTCTGCTCTTTTTTTCTCAACACTTTTTTGTTTCATTCTACTTTTTTATTTAAAATAAATGCACTATTTGTTAAGGGCTGTAAGTAAGCATTTCACTGTAATGTCTGCACCTGTTGTATTCGGCGCATGTGGCCAATAAAATTTGATTTGATTTGATTTATAGACACTATACATATCTAATTATATGCACATCAATACATGAAAAGTCAACACAAAACCCAGAAAGCAAAACACAATTATATGAAATAAACACATTGTTCAGTAAAAAGACCCTCTGACATCCACCTGATGGCCTAGAGACACCAACTCATTCCACATGAGAGGTGCAAAAAAACAAAAAGCTAATTTAGCTAACTCGGTGGAGATTGAAAGAATCTCCATCTCTGATTCTGGTAACTTCTCCTGTACGTCTGAAGGTTAACAATGAGGTAAGGTATGGCGCCAGTTTATGCAAAAGTACTTTATAGTCAAAAAGAACGCAATGCATCAATTTACGAGACTTCAAGGAGGGCCAGCCTACTTTCTGATACAAATGCAATGATGTGCACTGAACCTACCGACCTGTAATAAAGTGCAATGCTTTATGATAAACTCCATGATTTGATCATGTTTGAGGTACCATGATTGAAGTACCAATGTTACATCATGGTTATGACAATGACACATACTGTATGCTGGACTTTGATCGTTTTGAGAGAGTTTTACACCTATATATATGAGCATTGGGAGCAGACCTTGAGCCCTAATGTGTTTTCAGTGTATGCCAGTGCTCAAGAATCCCTGAAGATCTTGTTTCAAGGCAATGCTTTCATATGTATTGAGCGCCATGTCCCCTCCGCCCAGTCCACATTAAATGTCCTTGAGGTCTGGAGAGGGTCAGACCTTTTCTACAAAGCCATCTGGAACATAGAGTGGCCAACGTAATGTCCTGGAAACAGGGGAAACAAGTAGGAACACCTTCTTGAAAAATGAAAAACTCAAACCTTCAGCGTAGTTTAAATAAATGTGCTTGACAGAGTAGTGGCAGATGCGTCATTATAGAATCATTAGAGCAAAGCTTTGAATGCAGGTCAAAACATCACGATTCTGCCGACAGGGAAAAACACTATTGAACAATTAGTAGAGAAAATGAAAGCAGCAAGACATCATTTGGCTTGGATTAGTGGTAGCTGATGGCCATAGACACATAATCACTTAGCATATTGATACTTTTTAACTTGACTGCATTTAGCATAATACTACTATTTATTCTACAAATTGGATGATGTTTTACATTAGAGCAGGAAGTTGCTAAGATAAGGAGAATGTATCTATGTAAGGATAGCCTGAAGTGAAGATTAAACCAAATACCGGATGAACCCAGCAAAGGGTTTACTGTTGTGATTTTATAGCTGACTTAAGGGATAAAGAAAATGTCACATTTTGTTTAGGCCCATTAAGAAAACACACTAAACATATAATGACTTGCTCTGGGTTATAAAGGCTCATTTGGTACCCACGAATGATGAATAATACATGGACCTGTCAGGGCTCTGTTGGGTTATTGTGTTTCAAACCCAGATCTCTTTTTGTTGTTTTGAGTCCTGATGGTAAACCCAGCTGAAATGTCAGACTTGGCTTTCAGTAATCTATTATCCTGTGGGAGCCCTTTCATACTAACCCTCTCATGAATGTTGTCACATTCCAAGGCAACGTTTTCTAAATTATGCAGCTCTCTGTGCATATGCTAATCGTGACAGCTCGTAATTCACCTTTGAATGCCATGGTTCAGGTAAGAATACAAATAACAAGGGAAACATACATTTCTGAAAGTGGGGTTATGGTAAAACAAGAAAAACAAACTTTAGTTGCATTGTGAGACTTCGGTCTAAATCATATTATACCTTGACTTCAAATTCATGCCTAACAACCTGTAGTGTTAGAATCACTTGCGTACCACACACCCCCGCGTGTTGTGGGCCCCCTGGTGGTCCCCAGATAGCATTTGAACACATCATAAGCCATGGTAAAAAATATATATAGAATTACAGGAACTCAGCTGTAAAAATGAAACCACAAAACTGCGGTACGCCACTGGTTAGAAATGTCAGAACAAAGCATTCAATCTCTCCTCCCTCTTATCCTGTCATCCCCATTTACCCATCTCTACCCTTTGTAAATCTCATCTATATATCTATTACATTGTCTTTTCAACGTTAGTAAAACCTATTTGTTTTGACTTGTGAGAAATACATACGGATTTAGCAAATACTAAACCCTCTCACAGCAAGTGCCTAAGTGCCTCAGTTAGAAGCCTACTGTGTTATCTTTCTGAAAGTTCCTATCAGGACAGTGAGACGTGTTTTGTAATTAACAATGGCCTGAGAAGAACTTAAAGGAAGATTCCACCCAAAAACTATCTTTTGGTATTTGTTTCATTAATCCATTGTTGAAAACTTGATTGCTGACAAGCAAAATATGGACTAATGAAACAACTACCAAAAGATAGTTTTTGGGTGGAGTTTTCCTTTAAGCCTTGTTCACACTGCAAGCCTTAATGCTTGAATCAGTTTTGTTTTTTAAATCGTTTTTGGAATACTGACTGTCCAAACAGCAAGTTACATGTGACCAAATCTGATTTTGTGTGTGTTCAGACAGCAGTCATTTGCTGACATGGCTGCGCTAGTTGTCATAGTAACAATGGTTGTGTGCACAGAGGTTTAGGCTGATTGGTGGTGGTGCTCGTGCTTCCTATCACTCAGAAGTTATGTAGCAAGCTAAGGTGACAACAATGCATGCCATTGACGTTTCCCAGTTGCTTTCAAAATCATAGTGTAAGAGCACTTTTAAAGCCTCAAAGGATAAGCGAGTCCTTTTTGACTAGCCACAGCAGTCAGCTAGCTAGGTAGCTGTTTAGCTTTCTAGCACATTCACAAATTAGTTTATAAATAAATATTGGTTTGTAAACAATTAACAAGCTAGTTAGCTACCATATGTTCTTGTCGAACTGTCAACAGAGTAGCTAGCAAGCCAAATAACAGTCTAAAAACCACTTGAGGGCAAATAAATCAGATTTGACGGTTCATACACAAGTCACATGGCCAGGAATCAGATTTGTATCTGATTTCAAAACATCTACGAAGGTGGTTTGAAATGTGCCTTGAAATATCAATTTCCATGTGCTTTTTGGCTGTTCAGACTGCAGGAAAAAGAACAGATTCGAATTGGATATGCAAAAAATTTGATTTAAGTCACTTCAAACTGCCAATGTGAACAAAGCTTTAGGAGCCTATACGAACGCTGAGCAGGATGCCAGTCAGAGACAGGTGAAAAACATAATGCATTAAATCAGAAACGCCCTCATGCCGAGCAGTGAAGCTCACAGAGGGGCTGCATGAGGTGCATTCTCCATTTCCAGATACTGATCTTGACATGATGTAATTATAATCTACCATGTGCTTATTGCCTTGACTAACATTCGATGTGCCTACATTCATTATTGCTTGTTCATGCATGAAAGCATCACTCAGATTTTCATACTTTAAATGAACTGTGAAAATGTGTTTTTAGTGGGAGGGACATGTTAGAACAAGCCGAATACAGTCCAGAACAAGCTGATTAGTTGCTTTGGCTCTGCCCACATTCTCTATTGTCTCTGTCCTTCGTTGACCATGCTTTATTACTGCATACAGAAGTGGGCTACAGAAGTGTTATCACCATGTTCTATACGAGCATCAGCTCCTTGAGTCTATAGGTAGGGAGCATTTAAGGTTTCAGGAGAGTTGCTATAACTGTAGGGATTCATTTGACCAATATGTTTCACTCTGTCTGAGGCAACACCATTCTCCCCATGGCCTTTGAGTCACAATGGGTTCTATACTAAAGTGATATTGACTGCCCCTTATTTCTCTTAGCCGTCCTCAATTGGCGGTATGACTCGTTCCAAGGAACTGTGTAAGTCAATGAACTACTCTAGTGTGAACTTAACCTCTGGTGCGAACTTTAACCTCTGCACTTGCTGCACTGGATGGAAGCCAGTACAAAATCAAGTTCTGGGAAAGAACTGACACTACCATTTTGTCAAGTTAACAAACAGTGCCACGAAACAAATGCCTTGCCATGAAATGCAATCAATGCCCTTTACAGAGAGAGAAATATGAATCTCTCTGGAGGTAGTGTTTGGAGGGAGTAACTAACAGCAGCTGGTAGGGACTGGAAGCTGATCTTTACAGTTTTTAATGAAATATCTGGTACCGTTACCTTCTTACCTAAATGATTTATGGCCCATTGTTTCCATCACAAGGAGAAGTGACCTGTTTACCCATTCCTCCATTCAGTACAGGCCCACACAGGTACACACAGCAAGGAGCCACAGGACACATTATGGCACGGTACAGTACAGGAAGTTACAATGGACAAATACTACTTAATGGCAAAAGCAATATGATGTAACAGTACCCCTGACCCACTTTAAAGAGTGGTGTAGCTATAACACATGCGATTGGTAAAAAACCTAATCGTTAGAGATGAAAGATAGGTTTTTTATGGCACACCTCTGGCTGTGACTTAATACACAGGAAGTACTTCCTTTACCCTCAGACAGGGTGGCAGGAAATACTCGCCTTACCCTCGGACAGGGTGGCAGGAATGATTCTCCATACCCTCGGACAGGGTGGCAGGAAATATTTTCCTTACCCTTGGACAATGTGGCAGGAGGGAGGCCAAACAACATTACTAATTTATCTAACTTTCTTTGAAGTGAGAGCCCTCATTGCCTGGCTTCCACACAAAATGACTCGTGCCAATTTCAACCAGGCAGCTGGGCCGTCCAAGGCCACTTTCAACCAGGAAGCTAGGCCTTCACAAAACAACTCAGGCTACTTTCAACCAGGCAGCTGGGCCGTCCAAGGCCACTTCCAACAAGGTAGCTAGGCCGTCACAAAATGACTCAGGCTACTTTCAACCAGGCAGCTGGGCCTTCACAAAACGACTCAGGCCACTTTCAACATGGCAGATGGGCCGTCACAAAACTAATCGGGACACTTTCAACCAGGCAGCTGGGCCGTCACAAAACTAATCGGGACACTTTCAACCAGGCAGCTGGGCCATCACAAAAATGAATAGGGACACTTTCAACCAGGCAGCTGGGCCGTCCAAAGGCCAGTTTCAACCAGGCAGCTGGGCCGTCCAACTAATAAGCGGAGCCATTTAACAAAATCCAATGTGTGATTTCTGAATATGATTTTCAGGAGTAAACCCCATTAATTTAGAAGCTCACTGAGACGTGTTAGCTGGCTCCAGCCATGCGCTTACAGCAGGCTCTTCATGAGAAAAGCGATGCGTTGTTCTGCCATTAAAATACTTGGCCGTCATAAAGGGTTGGCATGATTGTTCATGCGCTTCCCCGGGAAAAATGTGTCTGTGCAGTCATGAGTGGCTTTTGAGTTGAACCTTGACCAGTCTTTATGGTGCTGATAGTTGTGAAGTGGTTGAGGCTACAATAGGTTCCTCCAGTCTTACAAAGATACCAACCTGGTATCAGGGTTGGGGTCAATTCGAAATTTCTGAATTAAATTAAATTCAAACAATGAATTTGAATTGGCCACACCCCACATGGTGCAGAATTTGAATTGAATTTTGAATTGAAGGAAGTAGAATTGAACCAATTCGAACCAATTCAATTGAGATGTGATACATGAAAGTTTCATTCATTTGAAAAATATTTTATCAAAAAGATATGCCACTTTTTAATGCAAATACACATACCATTTCAAATATTAGTTTGATTATAACTCAAAGTATGTTCTTTGTCATGAGACATTAGATTGTACGCACCCTTCTATACTGAAGTGTTTGATCTAATGCCTCCTGGGAAATTCTTTTTTTCTGATATTTAAAACCTTTAAGGGAATTATGAATTATTTTAGACAACCCACAACATGATCTTAGAATATTTCCAGACCACTGTAATTATTTAAAATAGTTTTATGAGAATGAGTTTTAAAGATGAAATGTTTAACCTTATTCTACATGGTATTGGTTAACATACAAGATGTCAAAATCACAAAACGTATGGTGATGTTTAGAATAAATAAGCCATTTCAACTTCATTGAATTTCTTTGAATTAAATTATATTTCCTTTAATTCAAATTCTATTCAAATTCTTCTTCCTGTGGGGTGTGGCTAATTCAAATTGAATTCGAATTCAAGAATTTAATTGGAATTAAAGAGCAATTCGCAACTCAATCAGAATTGACCCCAACCCTGCCTGGTACTTTATTATGTTCTGCTTAAGTCGATGGCTTATAAAAGACCAACCCTATCTTTTGTAAACTACAATGTCCAATTGGATGCTTTGTCCTATCAAAATGTGGTTGAAATTTAGAGAACTTGTTATATTTTGTTGGTTCTTATTCTTTGAACCAGGTTCATTTTCCACAAAGCCGCAGTATCCAGTGGGCCTCATAAATGTTTCTAAATGTGCTGTGAATATAAATTGGAAACCTTTATCGCTGCCTTACGTTTGTCCTCGCTGAACTCCATTTCCTGGTTTTGACAAAGTGCCTCTTTTGCGTGTATGCATAAGTGTGTGTGTGTGTGTGTGCTTGGTGCGTCATGCGCACCTGTGTGCCTGTGAGTATCTATGCGTGTGAGCAAGGCAAGACTTTGTCCTGGAGCTCCCTGACATTTAGTTTCCTGGAGCTTCATTTTCTTACTGAGCTTTTATTTTTACTGAACTTTTATTCTTACTGAGCTTTTATTCTTCCTGAGCATGATATTGCTACTAAGCATGATATTGTTACTAAGCATGATATTGCTACTAAGCATGATATTGTTACTAAGCATGATATTGTTACTAAGCATGATATTGTTACTAAGCATGATATTGCTACTAAGCATGATATTGTTACTAAGCATGATATTGTTACTAAGCATGATATTGTTACTAAGCATGATATTGTTACTTAGCATGATATTGCTACTTAGCTTTTATTCTTCCTGAGCTTTTGAATGATTGCTGAGGTGAGGGCAGAAAAAGGGAGAAGATGTTGCCACATCGTATACTGTCCGTAATGGCTTCTTCACATTTACCTTGAATTTGTTTCTATTCCAATCCATCAGGCTGAGCCGTGTGTGGGTGCTGTGTGTACCATTTTCACCCACTCTCCCACGTCTGGGTATTAAATCATCCTCACACACAGCCACTATGCCCTCTGCAGAACATTTTCCCCTAAAGAACAAACTGTTTATCTCACTGCAGTAGAACCACCATGATAGCCTTGGGCAGATTAATGCTTCACTTGATGCTCCCACATTCAAAAGGTTAGCGATGGCAGAGATTTTACTGTGATTTTATTCTCTCAGTCTCACCCCTACAGATTCATCCAACAGTTGGCGTATGAATGGAAGTCAATTCGTGAAAGGTTGCATGACTGGCAATGGAATTATGGGGATGGACATGGTATGGATTTAATATAGTCATTATGACACAGGCATGACAGTTTAATTAACATCCCAATACTTATCATTATACCATGGCATTGTTGAATACTCGTTTCTGATTGGCTTGAAAGGCATTTTAGAGCGTGCATTATTTCCCTATAGCACACAGTATATCAGCATGGTAGAATTCAATGGCTATAATTCATTTTTACATGCTCTTTGTTTGAGCTGCTTTTGAAAGCAAAAGTCGAATTGAAAGCATTGTTGAATTCTATTTTCATAATAGCAACCTAGGACTGATGGTTTGGTTAGCTAAACTAGCAAGTCTGTTTGCAAACCTACTAGTTACTTCAGTGGATGTTGAACACATTTCTACCGGCAAATGAACACATTTCTAGCGGCAAATGTTTTAAATTATAGCCATGGTATAAAAAGGATAATCAACTTGGGGCTCTATGCGTTCTCTGGAAAATAATGCAAATCTGTGGAAGGTGAGGTATCACTCTGCTAGCACATCGTGGAACACCTTCCACAACCAAACCCGTCCCCCACCCCTTTGTTTTTACTCGCTGTTTATTATCTATGCATAGTCACTTTACCCCTACCTACATGTACAAATTACCTCAATTATCTTGAGTAACCTGTACCCCCGCACATTGACTTGGTACCTGTACCCCCTGTATATAGCCTCATTATTGTTATTTTATTGTGTCACTTTTTTTAAATATATTTTCTTAACTCTATTTTCTTAAAACTGCATTGTTGGTTAAGGCCTTGTAAGTAATAATTTCATGGTAAGGTCTACACCTGTTGTATTCGGCGCATGTGACAAATAAAATATGATTTGATTAGATTTGAAATCTACTTCCAGTGGACATCTAGGCTATCTATAGATGGTATTGACTCTGCAACACTCTTGGTTATCTCAGCCCTATACACGTGTAGTGTCTTCAAAAGAGACAGTCTGCCACCATTAACACAATTATACCTTTTCCAATTGCTATGATGGCTAGGTGAGTCTGAGTGGCTGACAGGGCCCTCAGGTTCCTGGAAGCAGAACAATGGGGACTGAGGCAAACCTGTTTCATTCTGTTTCCCTACTGAGAACAGAGGATTTCCTTTGTCATTTGAATGATTTGAAATAGGTATAGAGGACATTCAGCAACACTT
Source organism: Coregonus lavaretus (assembly GCF_964263955.1). Lineage (NCBI taxonomy): Eukaryota > Metazoa > Chordata > Actinopteri > Salmoniformes > Salmonidae > Coregonus > Coregonus lavaretus. The sequence continues at coordinate 7,779,606 of NC_139992.1, read as the reverse complement.
GGAGGACAATGAAATTAAATAAAACAAGCGTATTTATTGCAAAAAGTAGAACCGACACGTTTTGGCACTTGGCCTTCTGGGTTTTTACAGAAATATGAAGGACTGAGGCTTTTAAACATTTCAAATTGGCCTCAGGGACCAATCACAATGAATATGGAATACAAACTCCATTACAGCTGCGCCATCGTAGGTTTGGACAACAAGTTTCTCTATGAAGTTAAATTCAAACATCTCAAAATTCACAAAGACAAACACAGACTGCGCATCTCGTCCCACTTGACACATCAAAGTAGCCCAAGTAACATTCCTGAATAAAGCCCTGATCATCCACATACCTGAAGATAACTGACAACTGCAAGCAGACTGGTGGCACCGTAGGTCCCAGTGCGGTGGGGTAATTTCTACCCCCTGGGGCCTGGAGTTTTTCCTTATATGTTAACCTAACCTAGGAAAATTCTGGACCCTATAAGGTATGACAGTGATTAATCAGTTGTAAAAAGGTTTTATATGGGCTATGATGGGACCAGTTTTTTTCCTAATCAGGTCACATGGTTTTAAAAAAAACTCCTGAAGAGTTAAAAAACCTCCCGGGAGACTCATGGGCGGCGCACAATTGGCCCAGCGTCGTCCAGGGTAGGGGAGGGAATGGCCGGCAGGGATGTAGCTCAGTTGATAGAGCATGGCGTTTGCAACGCCAGGGTTGTGGGTTTGATTCCCACGGGGGGCCAGTATAAAAAAAAAAAATGTATTCACTAACTGTAAGTCGCTCTGGATAAGAGCGTCTGCTAAATGACGTAAATGTAAACTGCAGCTATCTTATATTTGTTCATAACAATTATATTTAGGCCAGATTAGGAGGGGGATTTCCTCTACCCAGAGACAACAACTGATAGACAATAGAACTCACAGGGCTGAGCTTGCTTTATGCATGTTTGTATCATGCAGGCCTATGCAACTGTAGGCCTAATAAAAATTTACTCACATCTGTCATCACTATTATGTTGATTGATTCATTCCAGTTAATAATGTTGGATAAAAAATGTATAGGCAGCCTAGCCCGCCCAATTTTGAATATAAACTAAATTTGATCACATTCACATTTTCTCCTGACACACACATACATAACGTTACCAATTACAGTAGTTACCCTGACCAAATGGACTATAAATACATAACATTACCAATTAGTTTACCCTGACCAGATGGACAGCACACATAGGCTGTATGCAGCTGCTCTTATTAGTAACCTACAGTTGATCAAACTGAAAAATTATCTCGTTTTCATCCCATACAGCATGTCAGATCTCTAATGTTTAGGTGTAGCCTAGGCTGCTACAATATTTATGTAATACGTTTTTGCTTGTGTCTGTCTGGAGTGATTATGTGTTATCATCTTTGCTAAATAAATACCAGAGGAAAGTGGAAAGCCTACTTGAGCGCATGCAAAGAAATGCGCTGCGTCAACCTCACTCTTTAATCTAACTTTTAATGGGTGGTGCGATGGAAGCTATCAAATCATTCTGAATTGATTTCGACATGCCAGAAAAGACAGTAGAACGTTTCATATGTTCAGCAAGTAAAGCATCGTAACGTGCAATTACCACTGCAAGCTCCTTGTAGCTGCACATGTAAGCGGAACTTTCCCTCTCCTCATGTCCTCTAAAAGCCCATTCTTGAATGCACAAAAACACAGTGGTGTTGATAAACCGCTTTAGAACATCCCTGTTCCTTCTTACTTTTTCGTTGTGTTGCGCAGTTTCAACACGCAGACCTTCGTCATGATGGATGAGGCTTTTTCCCAGAAGCTTGAATCTGATGGGGGCATTTATATGCTCCCTGCTTTTGTTTTGCTGTTTAGCTGAACGATCAATGTTCTTCAGGTCACTGTACCCCTCTTTCACCCAAGGCTTTCCAAAAAAGCAGGCAAGGCCAGTAATACAGGCGGCTTGATGAAAGGCTCCCTGTTAACCAGCTATACTTTTGATACCAATTGGTATTGAACGCCCTCACGTTTTCATCCTTCTTCATGAAACTCATCTCAGACAGAGGTCGACCCTCGCTTTTAATTCGCACCTTTTCCGTGTACCCCAGAGAATTAAAGGGGTTCTTCAACAAAAAGTCCACAACATTTTCGGCAGCGTCGGCCATTCTACCATTCTGGTGGTGAAAACTGCACACTTCAGCTGGTAGCTAGCTAGCTACTTAAGTTAGCAAGGCAAATGTAAATAAATTGCCCTAACTGGACACAAAAATAAAGTTCTAAAAACAAGAAAACAATGTATAATATACCTCCTCCGTCTCCTGTAATTTGAAAAAAACTAATTTTAATTGAATAATGTCAAATAAATGCTCAACTATCACTCTTCACTCTTAATCTCTATCCAACAATGTCACCAAGCTTCTCAACACACAGAACCCCCATAGTGCTCTGTGGCACAATCCCAATACAACATACTAGGTTCGTTCTCTGATCCTAATTCTATGATTGGATGGACAGCATGTCAGTTCATACTGCAAAGCTTTGATTGGTTGGAGGACGTCCTCCGGAAGTGGTCATCATTACCATGTAGGTCTATGGAAGGGGTTGAGGCCTAAGAGGCTCCTTCTATATATAGTGCATTGAAGTCAATGTAGCCAGAGGAGGACGGACGATAGCTGGCTACACCATGGTGCTACCCCAGACAGTTCTGTTGAAGTTACTATAGACCTTCATTGCAAAACAGTGTATTTTAATGAATTATTTGGTGACATATGAATAACTTTTTTTTATGTTTCACTATTTAAATTTTTATAACATTTCCCTGAGGAGGATGGTCCTCCCCTTCCTCCTCTGAGGAGCCTCCACTGAACCTGACAAAGTAAACAAACAAAAAAAACAATAAAAGAAGAGAGTAGCTTTCTAGAGGAAGTCCTTGATAATGAATTCCTCTAGTGAATTCCTCTAGTGAATGATAATGAATTCCTCTTCATACCATTAGGAAACATACTTTTAACATTGAACATATAAAACACCTCTCTAGGCTTTCTAAGATGATTAATGTCACCACCTCTTGTAAGGTGTCCACCCACTCTGCCCAGTGGGTGAAAACACACTTTGGTGATGAAATTTCACATTGTACCAAGACAAATATATGATTATTTATGTTCTGAATCGTTCAGTGGGGTCTTTCTTTAACTTATTATTAACATTATACCCCAAAAGACAGATTTCCTAACCTAATACATCCAATAATAAGCACCAGGCTCTGTTGACATAGAGGTGCAGGTTTCTCAAAACAACTTTGAATTAAATGTAAAAAGCTTGGTATATGCTCAGTACTCCGTTACATTTCACAGAGATACGCTTGTTTTTGATAGAAATCTTCAAAAAGAGAACAGGAATTTCTAATTTATATGAAAAGCTTGTAATAAAATATGAAAATACTACATGTCATGTCTCAAAATCGTCATCCATGTTACCTCTATATTATTTTATGATTCAAGAAGAAAGATGAGTTCAACAGGAAAATTAGGCTGTCAGGTAGCAGGTAGCCTTAATTCTTGCACAGAATCCAGCCAGCTGACGCCATGCAATTTTCCAGATTTTTGACCACTTTCTGGGTTGTACCATTGGATTAGTCTATCTTTTCTACATCCATTGGTACCAACCATTAGTCTGTGTGGTTAAAGGGGTCTGATCTAGAGCGGTGTTTGTGAAGCAAGGGGAGATCCCGAAGGGGCCCAGGGACGGGTGTTTTTTACAAACATATCTGTATTTTCAGAATGGTTTGAGACAAACTACTAAAAAAAAATTTTGCTCTATGGCGCTCACAAGCTGCACAAGAGTCGTTAGAACGTAAGGGGTTCTTCTACATAGAAGATCATAGGAAATCCCAGGACATAGTGTCTATAATACTGTAAGGGGTTCTTCTACATAGAAGCTCGTAGGAAATCCCAGGACATAGTGTCTATAATACTGTAATAAGCTCACCTAGTTGCTGTCACAAACTCCAAACTCCACACAGTTGTCACTGACTAGTTGGATATTAATTTCCCACTGAGCAAACAATTTCTGTACTTACAGCATTCATAGGTTTTTTCCTTGGCAAACCGTATTTCTTGGTTTTGACATTTGTTAAAAGTAACCAGGGGTTTCTCCTTAAATACATTTTCTAAAAGGGATCACGTTGTAAAATATGAAATGTTCTTAGATATAACATTATTTATAGTACTTGTCTTAGAAGTAAATATTGTGCAATATATAAGAGATGGCTTTTTCTTCTCTTGTTGTGAACCAGAGGCAGATTTCCTGGGTTCTCTGTTCCAGTTGGAGTTCAGCTTCCTGTATCCATTCCCTCTTGTATTGTTGATCTCCAGCATACTTTACATTGTTTATTTCTTTCACAGCTTTCTGGAGTATCACAGAATCTTTTAAGTTTGGTGAGCTGGTTAACGGGAAGGTATTCCTTCTCCTCTCTACCTCAGTTTGCTTCTGAAATCATGCATCTTGGTTGGAAAGTGAGGTAATGTCAGTGAACCCTTCCCTTTGCACAATGACTTGAGAGAGGAAATATCAAAAGCATTACCTGTAGTGTAGCGCTATGGCAATGGATAAGGATTGTTGGAGGTCTCCATTGTGTGGCTGTGTTTCTCCTGGTGAAAAATTTCAGAACTAAATAGGCTAGACAATAGGGTCAGGTTGTGATTTTCAAATGATGGTCTTTGCTTTCCAACTGCGTCCTCACCTTTTAATTTTTTATTTATTTCATGAAATGTGTGATCACAATCATGGAATATTCAGTGCTGAAAGGGATGTGACTACATGTAGGTTAGTAACAAAATTGTTCAGACTTTTGCAATCCTTATGAAATAATTACTTTTTACTGAGTGTGACCCACTAGACGTGTGTCAATCCTTGCTTCAATCTGTCCAGAATGGATGTAATGGTGCCGGAGAGGATGGCTTCCGTTTTACGGGCTCCTACCCAACCGTGCTATTCTGTGTGTTTTGTGCATAGTCTGTAACTTATTTTTTACATAATGTTGCTGCTACCGTCTCTTATGACCGAGAAGTGATTATGGATGTCAGAACAGAGATTACTCACCTCGAACTGGACAAAGATTTTTTCCTTAATGAGTCTGACGCGAAGGATATACTGCTTCTCTGAGACCAGGCCCAAATCCCCGTCATTCGTGTGAAGAAAATATGGAAATACAGGGGGCGGAGATCGGGGTGCCTTGTGAGAATTCGTCGGCGAGTGGGTAACCCGTATCTACCATCCGTTCTATTGGCCAACGTGCAATCACCAGAGAATTAACTGGGTGACCTCCGTTCGAGACTATCCTACCAATGGGACATTAAAAACTGTAATATCTTATATTTCGCCAAGTCATGGCTGAACAACAACATGGATAATATACAGTTGCCTGGTTTTTCCATGCATCGGCAGGACATAACAGCTACGTCTGGTAAAACGAGGGGTGGTGGTGTGTGTCTATTTGTCAATAACAGCTGGTGCGCGATGTCTAATATTAAGGAAGTCTCGAGGTATTGCTCGCCTAAGGTAGAGTACCTTATGATAAGCTGTAGACCACACTATCCATATTTTTCGTAGCTGTATATTTACCACCACAAACCGATGCTGGCACTAAGACCACACTCAACGAGCTGTATAAGGCCATAAGCAAACAAGAAAATGCTCATTCAGAAGACTTTAATGCAGGAAAACTTACATCCGTTTTACCTAACTGTCACATGTGCAACCAGAGGAAAAAAAACTCTAGACCAACTTTACTCCACACACAGAGACGCATACAAAGCTCTCCCTCGCCCTCCATTTGGCAAATCTGACCATAATTCTATCCTCCTGATTCCTGCATACAAGCAAAAACTAATGCAGGAAGTACCAGTGACTCGCACAATATGGAAGTTGGCAGATGCGCGGATGCCATGCTACAGGACTGTTTTGCTAGCACAGACTGGAATATGTTCCGGGACTCATCCAATGGCATTGAGGAGAATACCACCTCAGTCACCGGCTTCGTCAATAAGTGCATCGACAATGTCGTCCCCACAGTGACCGCACGTACATATCCCAACCAGAAGCCATGGATTTTGGCAACATCCAGACAGAGCTAAAGGCTAGAGCTGCCGCTTTCAAGGAGCGGAACACTAATTCGGACATTTATAAGAAATCTCGCTATGCCCTCAGAAAAACCATCAAACAGGCAAAGCGTCAATACAGGACTAAGATTGAATCCTACTACACCGGCTCTGACGCTTGTCAGATGTGGCAGGGCTTACAAACTATTACGGACAACAAAGGGAAACCCAGCCGAGAGCTGCCCAGTGACGCAAGCCTGCCAGACGAGCTAAATGCCTTTTATGCTCGCTTCGAGGCAAGCAACACTGAAGCATGCATGAGAGGACCAGCTGTTCCGGACGACTGTGTGATCACTCTCTCCATAGCCGATGTGAGCAAGACCTTTAAACAGGTCAACATTCACAAGGCCGCGTGGCCAGACGGATTACCAGGATGTGTCCTCAGACCATCCTCGGACCAACTGGCAAGTGTCTTCACTGACATTTTCAACCTCTCCCTGACCGAGTCTGTAATACCTACATGTTTCAAGCAGACCACCATAGTCCCTGTGCCGAAGAAAGCGAAGGTAACCTGCCAAAATGACTATCGCCTCTTAGCACTCACGTCAGTAGCCATGAAGTGCTTTGAAAGGCTGGTCATGGCTCACATCAACACCATCATCCCGGAAACCCTAGACCCACTCCAATTCGCATACCGCCCCAACAGATCCACAGATGACGCAATCTCAATCGCACACCACACTGCCCTTTCCCACCTGGACAAAAGGAACACCTATGTGAGAATGCTGTTTATTGACTACAGCTCAGCGTTCAACACCATAGTGCCCACAAAGCTCATCAATAAGCTATGGACCCCGGGACTAAACACCTCCCTCTGCAACTGGATCCTGACGGGCCGCCCCCCAACAACACATCTGCCACACTGATCCTCAACACGGGGGCCCCTCAGGGGTATATGCTTAGTCCCCTCGTGTACTCCCTGTTCACCCACGACTGCGTGGCCAAGCACGACTCCAACACCATCATTCATTTAGCTGACAACACAACAGTGGTAGGCCTGATCACTGACAACGATGAGACAGCCTATAGGGAGGAGGTCAGAGACCTGGCCGTGTGGTGCCAGGACACCAACCTCTCACTCAATGTGAGCAAGACAAAGTAGCTGATCGTGGACTACAGTAAAAAAGGGCCGAACTCGCACCCATTCACATTGGCGGGGCTGTAGTGGAGTGGGTCGAGAGTTTCAAGTTCCTTGGTGTCCACATCACCAACGAACGATCATGGTCCAAACACACCATGACAGTCGTGAAGAGGGCACGACAATGCCTTTTCCCCTTCAGGAGACTGAAAATATTTGACATGGGTCCACAGATCCTCAAAAAGTTCTACAGCTGCACCATCGAGAGCATCCTGACCGGTTGCATCACCGCCTGGTATGGCAACTGCTCGTCATCCGATCATAAGGCACTACTGAGGTTAGTGCGTACAGGCCAGTACATCACTGGGGCCAAGCTTCCTGCCATCCAGGAACTACAGTTGGGAGAACAAGTATTTGATACACTGCCAATTTTGCAGGTTTTCCTACTTACAAAGCATGTAGAGGTCTGTAATTTTTATCATAGGTACAATTAGGTACCATTAGTAACACACTACGCCGTCATGGATTCAAATCCTGCAGCGCACGCATGGTCCCCCTGCTCAAGCCAGCGCATGTCCAGGCCCGTCTGAAGTTTGTCAATGACCATCTGGATGATCCAGAGGAGGAATGGGAGAAGGTCATGTGGTCTGATGAGAAAAAAATAGAGCTTTTTGGTCTAAACTCCACTCGCCGTGTTTGGAGGAAGAAGAAGGATGAGTACAACCCCAAGAACACCATCCCAACCGTGAAGCATGGAGGTGGAAACATCATTCTTTGGGGATGCTTTTCTGCAAAGGGGACAGGATGACTGCACCGTATTGAGGGGAGGATGGATGGGGCCATGTATCGCGATATCTTGGCCAACAACCTCCTTCCCTCAGTAAGAGCATTGAAGATGGGTCGTGGCTGGGTCTTCCAGCATGACAACGACCCGAAACACACAGCCAGGGCAACTAAGGAATGGCTCCGTAAGAAGCATCTCAAGGTCCTGGAGTGGCCTAGCCAGTCTCCAGACCTGAACCCAATAGAAAATCTTTGGAGGGAGCTGAAAGTCCAGCGACAGCCCCGAAACCTGAAGGATCTGAAGAAGGTCTGTATGGAGGAGTGGGCCAAAATCCTTGCTGCAGTGTGTGCAAACCTGGTCAAGACTTACAGGAAACGTATGATCTCTGTAATTGCAAACAAAGGTTTCTGTACCAAATATTAAGTTCTGCTTTTCTAATGTATCAAATACTTGTTTAATGAAATAAAATGCAAAATACTTACAGTGGGGAAAAAAAGTATTTAGTCAGCCACCAATTGTGCAAGTTCTTCCACTTAAAAAGATGAGAGAGGCCTGTCATTTTCATCATAGGTACACATCAACTATGACAGACAAATTGAGGAAAAAAAATCCAGAAAATCACATTGTAGGATTTTTAATGAATTTATTTGCAAATTATGGTGGAAAATAAGTATTTGGTCACCTACAAACAAGCAAGATTTCTGGCTCTCACAGACCTGTAACTTCTTCTTTAAGAGGCTCCTCTGTCCTCCACTCGTTACCTGTATTAATGGCACCTGTTTGAACTTGTTATCAGTATAAAAGACACCTGTGCACAACCTCAAACAGTCACACTCCAAACTCCACTATGGCCAAGACCAAAGAGCTGTCAAAGGACACCAGAAACAAAATTGTAGACCTGCACCAGGCTGGGAAGACTGAATCTGCAATAGGTAAGCAGCTTGGTTTGAAGAAATCAACTGTGGGAGCAATTACTAGGAAATGGAAGACATACAAGACCACTGATAATCTCCCTCGATCTGGGGCTCCACGCAAGATCTCACCCCGTGGGGTCAAAATGATCACAAGAACGGTGAGGAAAAATCCCAGAACCACATGGGAGGACCTAGTGAATGACCTGCAGAGAGCTGGGACCAAAGTAACAAAGCCTACCATCAGTAACACACTACGCTGCCAGGGACTCAAATCCTGCAGTGCGAGACGTGTCCCCCTGCTTAAGCCAGTACATGTCCAGGCCCGTCTGAAGTTTGCTAGAGTGCATTTGGATGATCCAGAAGAGGATTGGGAGAATGTCATATGGTCAGATGAAACCAAAATAGAACTTTTTGGTAAAAACTCAACTCGTCGTGTTTGGAGGACAAAGAATGCTGAGTTGCATCCAAAGAACACCATACCTACTATGAAGCATGGGGGTGGAAACATCATGCTTTGTGGCTGTTTTTCTGCAAAGGGACCAGGACGACTGATCCGTGTAAAGGAAAGAATGAATGGGGCCATGTATCGTGAGATTTTGAGTGAAAACCTCCTTCCATCAGCAAGGGCATTGAAGATGAAACGTGGCTGGGTCTTTCAGCATGACAATGATCCCAAACACACCGCCCGGCAATGAAGGAGTGGCTTCGTAAGAACCATTTCAAAGTCCTGGAGTTGCCTAGCCAGTCTCCAGATCTCAACCCCATATAAAATATTTGGAGGGAGTTGAAAGTCTGTTTTGCCCAGCGACAGCCCCAAAACATCACTGAGATCTGCATGGAGGAATGGGCCAAAATACCAGCAACAGTGTGTGAAAAACTTGTGAAGAGTTACAGAAAACGTTTGACCTGTGTCATTGCCAACAAAGGGTATATAACAAAGTATTGAGAAACTTTTGTTATTGACCAAATACTTATTTTCCACCATAATTTGCAAATAAATTCATTAAAATCCTACAATGTGATTTTCTGGATTTTTTTCCCTCATTTTGTCTGTCATAGTTGACGTGTACCTATGATGAAAATTACAGGCCTCTCTCATCTTTTTAAGTGGGAGAACTTGCACAATTGGTGGCTGACTAAATACTTTTTTTCCTCACTGTACTTAAAAATCATACAATGTCATTTTCAGGATTTTTGTTTTAGATTCCGTTTCTCACAGTTGAAGTGTACCTATGATAAAATTACAGACCTCTACATGCTTTGTAAGTAGGAAAACCTGCAAAATCGGCAGTGTATCAAATACTTGTTCTCCCCACTGTATATACTAGGCAGTGTCAGAGGAAGGCCCAAAAAAGTCACCCAATTCATAGACTGTTCTCTCTGCTACTGCACGGCAAGTTGTACTGGAGCGTTAAGTGTAGGTCCAAAAGGCTGCTTAACAGCTTCTACTCCCAAGCCATAAGAATGCTGAACAATTAATCAAATGGCCACCCGGACTATTTACATTGACCCCCCTATTTGTTTTTACACTGCTGCTACTCACTGTTTATTATCTATGCATAGTCACTTTACCCTTATGTACAAATTACCTCGACCAAGCTGTTCCCCCGCACATTGACTCAGTTACTTTTTGTTTGTTTACTTTAGTTTATTTAGTAAATATTTTCTTAACTCTATTTCTTGAACTGCATTGTTGGTTAAGGGCTTGTAAGTAAGCATTTCACGGCAAGGTCTACACCTGTTGTATTCGGCGCATATGACAGATACAATTTGATTTGACTTGATTTGAATACATTAACTACTATCAATCCTGTATCCGTCAAATTTTTATGCAAGGGTCAATTTATTCAGAATGAAAAGTGAATTGAAATCAGAGGAACAAACAGGTGTGTCAAATTCAATGCATTTAACACCTCTGATACGGCATACACATTACAGCTGTGTCTGCACTTGATTGAACTGGGGAATTATTCTCATTATCAGACAAGACAGGTTTTTAGTTTTCTCTCCTCTGATATGGACAGTTTTTGATTCTGTTTTAATGGATTAGATTTAGTGTGCCTTGAAATTAGCAATATTCAGCAGAGCATGGGGATAGAGGAAACAATTCCCTGCAATCAAATACTTGCCTCTCTTGCTACAGTAGCTTCCGATTACATTGTCTGAATACTCAGCTTGAGGTATTCTGCTTGTTGTCAGAAGCAGAACAGCAGAAGTACCTAGCCAAGTGCCAACTATATGCTTGTCACGCCCTGGCTCTGGGGACTCTGAAATGTTGAGCCAGGGTGTGTAGTTTCTGTGTTATATTTCTATGTTGATGTTCTAGATCGTTTAGATCTATGTTGGCCAGGGTGGTTCCCAATCAGAGGCAGCTGTAGCTCGTTGTCTCTGATTAGGGACCATACCTAGGCAGCCTGTTTGGCACTAGTCGGTGTGGTATCTTGTTCCGTTAAGGTTTGTTTCGTGTAACCTAGGACTTCACGTTTCGTTTGTTTGTTGTTTTGTCGTGGGTTAAGTACTTAATAAAATGTACGCTTATCACGCTGCGCCTTGGTCCGTATCTTCCATAAACGATTGTGACAGAAGATCCCACCAAAAGAGGACCAAGCAGCGTGTCCAGGAACAGACAGCCTGGACCTGGGAGGAGATCCTGGACGGGAAGGGATCCTGGACTTGTGAGGAGATTCAGGCCGGAATGGATCGCCGTCCTTGGGAGGTGACTGTGGAGGCGCGCTATAGAGAGGAGCAGCGGCAACGCAGAGGGTACCGGCCGAGGAGGAAGCCCGAGAGAAGGCCCAAGAAACATTTTGGGGGGGCTAAAAGGGTGGTTGGCGGAGCCTAGGGTTAGAGCAGAGCCAACTCCCCGTACTCAGGCTAGGAAGCGTGTGACTGGGCAGGCTCCGTGTTATGCGAGTGTTCCGGCACAGTCCTGTACGTCCTGTGCTAGCACCACGCATGTGTCGTGCAAAGATGGGCATTCAGCCAGGACGGGGTGTGCCGGCTCAACGCCCATGGTCTCCAGTACGCCTCCTCGGTCCCGTATATCCTGCGCCAGTGCCAAGCCAGTGGTGCGTGTTCCCAGTCCGGTCCGGCCTGTTCCTGTCCCTCGCGCCAAGCCAGTGGTGCGCGTCGCCAGCCCGGTCCGGCCTGTTCCTGTCCCTCGCGCCAAGCCAGTGGTGCGCGTCGCCAGCCCGGTCCGGCCTGTTCCTGCCCCTCGCACCAAGCCAGTGGTGCGTGTCGCCAGTCCGGTCCGGCCGGTTCCTGCCCCTCGCACCAAGCCAGTGGTGCGCGTCGCCAGCCCGGTCCGGCCTGTTCCTGCCCCTCGCACCAAGCCAGTTGTGCGTGTCGCCAGCCCGGTCCGGCCTGTTCCTGCCCCTCGCACCAAGCCAGTGGTGCGCGTCGCCAGCCCGGTCCGGCCTGTTCCTGCTCCCCGCACCAAGCCAGTGGTGCGCGTCGTCAGCCCGGTCCGGCCCGTTCCTGCTCCCCGCACCAAGCCAGTGGTGCGTGTGTCCAGTCCGGCACGGCCCGTGCCTGTTCCACCGGTGCCTGGTCCGGCACCGGTCAGCTGCTCCACTCCGGAGCCAGAGCAATCCGCTCCACCGGGGTCCGGTCCAACTCCAGTCAGCGGATCCACTCCGGAGCCAGAGCAATCCGCTCCACCGGTGTCCAGTCCAGCTCCGGCCAGCGGCTCCAGTCCGGAGCCTGTACGGTTTGATCCACCGTCGTCGGGTCCAGCTCCAGTCAGCGGTGCCAGACCAGATCAGGGGCGCAACGGGGAGGTGGAGAGAAAGTGGTCGTCACGCCCGGAGCCGGATCCGCCTCCGAGGCGGAATGCCCACCCGGCCCCTACCCTGTTGTGTTTGTGTGGCGCAGTCCCATTCCGCGCCTTTGGGGGGGGGTACTGTCACGCCCTGGCTCTTGGGACTCTGAAATGTTGAGCCAGGGTGTGTAGTTTCTGTGTTATATTTTCTATGTTGATGTTCTAGATCGTTTAGATCTATGTTGGCCAGGATGGTTCCCAATCAGAGGCAGCTGTATCTCGTTTTCTCTGATTGGGGTCAATACTTAGGCAGCCTGTTTGGCACTAGTCGGTGTGGGATCTTGTTCCGTTAAGGTTTGTTTCGTGTAACCTAGGACTTCACGTTTCGTTTGTTTGTTGTTTTGTCGTGAGTTAAGTACTTAATAAAATGTACGCTTATCACGCTGCGCCTTGGTCCGTATCTTCCATAAACGATCGTGACAATGCTTATGATGTAAACGTACATTATGGTAAACAATTCAAAACTATTTAGACTGATTGTCTCATATGATGATTGAATAATGTTTGTGGTAATCTGACTTGAAGAACTGATTAAACTCTAATTGCATTCAAATTATTTTGTTTAAATTGTTTTATTTTCAGAAAATGTGAATAATTAAAGTTTTACAGTAAACAGAGGTGTCTGCACACTGAATATGTTTTCTATGGCGGCGATAATATTTTTAAATCAAATGACAATAAACAATTGGTTTGAAAGTTCCCGTTCCAAAAGTTTGAATCCATAATAGTTAGCATGCCACCCAATTCCAGAGTGTGAAGCTAGCTGACTGTTAAATTAAAATGGCTGGAGTGTACTTAAGGAGTTCTGGGAGGTCGAGGCTGCATGCTCGGATGCAATTATGACAGCACATTAATAATTAGCCTGCGCCAGTAAAGTGGAGCACATTTCTCACCGACTGATGTACTTTACACAGTGGTCAAGTGTTCTGAGGAGGTTGTCTGTGGATTGGTGTAATTGTGTAAGGCTTATGCACTATTATGACGGCCTAACTGTAAAAGCCTTGGCCTTTCTCCTGAGGTCTTTCTCCTTAACGGTCATGTCCTCATATATCACACAGGTATTTCTGTTAAAAGTACTTTTTGCACAAGATCCTTAGACATCCAAATTATCAGTATACCTTTCAATCTTGCCATCTTAATCCTTTCCAAATGTCCACAATGACCCTGGAGTGAACCATGTTTAATGTAAACTCTCTCCTTGTATCCAGTGGTCTGAGGTAGACTTGTATGACAAAATGTGAAGGCCTAGCAAGGTCCTACTGGACAATGCCATGTGCCATTAGACTATTGGCAGTGACTGTTGTAAGCAACACTGATAGGAGCTTGATAGGGGTCAGCTGGAGGGATTAGATGTCTCCTTTAATAAGTAGACTCTTGCAATATCCGTCACTTTGTGCCAGATCAATTTCGCTAGACTTTTTAGACAAAGTCACACCTTTTCTGCCAATGGAAGACAACTACACCCACCACTACTTTCTCACGTCATTGATAATGCAGTTTAAAGGCACATTGTAATAAAAAATTAAGCTTTGAAATTGAGTATTTTTACAATTTTTATCTCTTCTGAAGTATAATATATGTTGCTTCAGTATTCTTTATCTCTATTATGGTCCTATGAACCAAACAAGCCAGTAATTTATAGAGTCCAATAGGCCTACATTTGTACTTCTCAGTGCGTATAATGAGTTTTATTCCTGCTCAGCATCAATTAGACACTAATTAGTAAGTCAAAATGCTTAAGGGTAACAGTCTGACTCACAATATGCCTTTGAAATAGTGTCCGAAATTAAAATAACAACTGGAAGCTTTCAAATAGCTACTGGTAATACTTTGAATAGTCCAACTGTGGCCATTTAATTGAACCTTGTTAAACTCAGAACGGTTTGGTTGAAATGAAAACCTGCACACACAGCGGGTCCCCTGTTGAGAAACCTGTGAAGGAGAAAGCAATCGTTATTGAGAGATACATTTTATGGCAGCTACAATTTCCAGGTTGGATGAAGTCAAAGTCAGCAGGAAATTAAAGGACAAGGAATGGTTTGGTCTGCTAGGCTGAATGTTATTGATCAGAACACTAGGCCATTAGTTTTCTAAGATCTGGTGTGGGGAAGCCAACCCCATGCTCCATTTGACCAGGTGACATTCAATGAAACCTCCAAATGATGAGGTATGAGGGGCCAAGGAAACAGTGACCTTTAGACCTTACCCCGTATACCCACTGAGGTTTGTGTCATTTTCCTTTCTTATCCCAAAAACAACCTTAATCATACTTGGCCAAGTCTTTAGTTGAGATATATATATATATATATATATATATATATATATATATATATATATATATATATGAGTATCTCAAGCCTTTGCATAAACCATGTCTTGATATCAATGGACGATTTGTGTTAAATGTTTTGCTGCCCACATACAGTATCATCATCACCATAATCATTATCATGATCATAATTGAGATGAAATGTATGCATTTAATCATTACGCACGTATGCGTGTGTGAAAACCACATGTGAAAATTACAGGTGAGGCATGAAATAAATAGCATCTAGCGTGCATACATGCACAGTAGTGCGTTTTCTCTCTAGAAAATTATTTTGGGAGGACAGTAAATTGGTTTCACAAACCTTGGATTAGAAACCACCTATTATGGCTGCTGTCTATGAGTGATTTATACATGCTGAGATGAAAGGGTAGCATGGGAACTGAGGCGACGAGGCGAATGAGACGCGATAATGAAATGAAATGAAGCGTGAACATTGGCTGTGGCTGTTAGCACTTAAGAACATGGGGAAAAAGGGGAAGGAGAGTCCTACCGGAAGGACCTGAGAGAGCTGCTCAGCCCTGTTCCCTACCACCTTAATGGACCTGCTTGCATCTGGGAGTTTATCAGCTAAATATACATGTTATCCCTCTTACTTCACGGTCAAAGGGAAAAGTGGAAATGAGGGAAGGGAAAATATATATAATTATTTAGCTGCCTCCCTATCTGTTTAACAAACTTTCAGAGTCAAATCATCATACTGGACTTCTAGGAGCTTTATTTATAGCATCTTGTGATTTAAATTATAACAATATTCATAAGAAGGGATTTTTGTTGTTGAATATTAAGCAAATTTAGCCAAAACGTTTTTTGAGTTTCCCATCAAGTCACTTTGATATTCAAAACTTGATTTGGAAACACATCAAGAGGACGCAGGCACTGTAAGCACATATATCACTTTTAATGATGTACTTTTGTCACACTAATAGACAGAAAGCTGCTGAAAAGACAAGCACAGTTACCATCCATGAGGGAATGAAACTGGATGGTGCATGGCCTCTTTCCCAAACACTGCCTGATGAACAGAGGTCATTTGAAATACTGCCAACATAGTTTCCAGCTAAAGGACTGTTACACTGAGTGATGCTTTGTCCTCTAGCTAGTTTTGCGGACCCAGATCCATGTGAGTGAAATATACCCATGCGGTGGATTCATAAGGCACGGTGCCATTAAATAATGGTCAGTCTGATCGTAGACCAGGGGAAATTAAAAAAGGTTGAGCCATAGCATAAAGGCAGTCCTTGGTCAGTCCTGAAGGACCTACGGTTTTTACAGCCTCACAGATTTAATGAGGAGTCGATTTCTATTCTGCCCTTGATCAGACTATTTTAAGGTTGCTTCTCCGGCCAGATATACAGCCAGTGTGTGAGGGAATGGCCACTGGACTACCAACAGATCATTTCTGACTTCTCTTCCCCTCAGGAAAGACAAGTCAGGGGCATGCTGGGAAAGTACTGTACTTGCCATAATAAATTAATAAGATACACACCAACTTTTCTCCTTTAGCTAATATATTTTTTTTTAGGCCAACTTCAGTGTAATAAATATTTTTTTCATTATTTTTGTGTCATTTTCTTCATTTTCTTTTATTTATTTCTTATATATTAAATGTTTTGATAGATCAGCTTAATATTGCATATATATTGTAACTTCCATCAATGTAATTGTCTGCATCACTTCCAATCCCCCATGTTATATATATATATATATATATATATATATATATATATTATATATATATATATATATATACAGTGGGGGAAAAAAGTATTTAGTCAGCCACCAATTGTGCAAGTTCTCCCACTTAAAAAGATGAGAGAGGCCTGTAATTTTCATCATAGGTACACGTCAACTATGACAGACAAATTGAGGAAAAAAAATCCAGAAAATCACATTGTAGGATTTTTAATAAATTTATTTGCAAATTATGGTGGAAAATAAGTATTTGGTCACCTACAAACAAGCAAGATTTCTGGCTCTCACAGACCTGTAACTTCTTCTTTAAGAGGCTCCTCTGTCCTCCACTCGTTACCTGTATTAATGGCACCTGTTTGAACTTGTTATCAGTATAAAAGACACCTGTCCACAACCTCAAACAGTCACACTCCAAACTCCACCATGGCCAAGACCAAAGAGCTGTCAAAGGACACCAGAATCAAAATTGTAGACCTGCACCAGGCTGGGAGGACTGAATCTGCAATAGGTAAGCAGCTTGGTTTGAAGAAATCAACTGTGGGAGCAAGTATTAGGAAATGGAAGACATACAAGACCACTGATAATCTCCCTCGATCTGGGGCTCCACGCAAGATCTCACCCCGTGGGGTCAAAATGATCACAAGAACGGTGAGCAAAAATCCCAGAACCACACGGGGGGACCTAGTGAATGACCTGCAGAGAGCTGGGACCAAAGTAACAAATCCTGCAGTGCCAGAAGTGTCCCCCTGCTTAAGCCAGTACATGTCCAGGCCCGTCTGAAGTTTGCTAGAGTGCATTTGGATGATCCAGAAGAGGATTGGGAGAATGTCATATGGTCAGATGAAACCAAAATAGAACTTTTTGGTAAAAACTCAACTCGTCGTGTTTGGAGGACAAAGAATGCTGAGTTGCATCCAAAGAACACCATACCTACTGTGAAGCATGGGGGTGGAAACATCATGCTTTGGGGCTGTTTTTCTGCAAAGGGACCAGGACGACTGATCTGTGTAAAGGAAAGAATGAATGGGGCCATGTATCGTGAGATTTTGAGTGAAAACCTCCTTCCATCAGCAAGGGCATTGAAGATGAAACGTGGCTGGGTCTTTCAGCATGACAATGATCCCAAACACACCGCCCGGGCAACGAAGGAGTGGCTTCGTAAGAAGCATTTCAAGGTCCTGGAGTGGCCTAGCCAGTCTCCAGATCTCAACCCCATAGAAAATCTTTGGAGGGAGTTGAAAGTCTGTGTTGCCCAGTGACAGCCCCAAAACATCACTGCTCTAGAGGAGATCTGCATGGAGGAATGGGCCAAAATACCAGCAACAGTGTGTGAAAACCTTGTGAAGCCTTACAGAAATTGTTTGACCTGTGTCATTGCCAACAAAGGGTATATAACAAAGTATTGAGAAACTTTTGTTATTGACCAAATACTTATTTCCCACCATAATTTGGAAATAAATTCATTAAAAATCCTATATATATATATATATATATATATATATATATATATATATATATATATATATATATATATATATATATATATATATATATATATATACACATACACATACACATACACACATACATACATACACACATACATACATACATACATACACATCCTTTAAAAAAAAAAAATATATATATATATATATATATATATATATATATTCCCCTTCATTACTTTCCAACCCCGCCACCCTTTCCCTACTTGGAGTAAACTAGTGAACAACAATGCTTAGGCCTATACTTCCAGCTTATACTTACTATCTACATTTTATGGACACAATCAATTTTACAATAATTTTATTTTGTTTGTTTTTTCTCCTGAACTTCTTCTACTCTCAACCTCTCCAATCATTTTCATGATGTCCTTCCAGTTTGCTTCTATATGCCATATCTTTCTAACTGTGCTCTTTCACAAAAGCTCCCAACCTACAACCTATATACTTATTATGGACACAGTATGCTTACATTATTAGTTATCTTGTTATTATTTGTTGTTAGTTGTTATTAGTCCCATCCTTCAATTCCATTCAACACCTCCCATCTCTATTTTAACACCATCCATATAGGATTTATATTTGTAATATATATTTAAACTGTACTGTGATGTCTTACGAAAGTTACTTCAGTGTAATTATTTGTAGGTGTTAATTGTGTCACTTAATTTGACCATAAAAATCAATGCCTTGATTGAACACTGTATGAAACATGAGATATCACACAGGATTCCACACTTTGTTTCATTGCAGCTTTCTTTTCATATATGTGATGTTTAATTTTTAAACAAGTTGATTATTAAGATGTAATAATTATTAAAATATTCAATACTATGTATAATTAATTATTAATATTCCTGTGTGTGATGTGAGCCTATAAAGTTCTGGTATTTGATCTTAATCGCTTCCTCTGCAGCTGTGAGATGAATGAAATAAAAAACAATTAAACTTTTTCATTTTAAGAGTTTCTGCCTTATTGATGAATAAAGTTGAGGGTTGCCATCTTTGTGATGAATGGGGTATGTTTCATGAGCAAAATATCTGAAAGGAAATTATGCAAAATATCCAAGATCAATCCCAAATTCAACAACAACGATCAAAAAATCTCCTTTATTAATGAGGTCTCCTTTGAGCTCTATAAATTGGTATTGCTTGAATTACTTTTAAGCGACTGAATGCTGAACCTTTAAGAAGGCTCTTAAAGAGGTAGTTCACCATACAATGGTTTCAAGTCTAGCTGAGTCCATATTCTCTGCTACCTGTTGTCTGTCTCCTACTATACGTGTTAGGAGAAATCTGAAGGCCTCAATCAGAAATGAGTAGGACTGATTGGCACCATCTACGTGGAATGTATTGTGTGGACTACCCCTTTAAGTGGTATTCATTTATGGCCTCACCTTGAATATGATAGCTTGTGTTTTCAACCTTCATTTCCAGTATTACCTATATTACCTAGCCACATATTTCTCAAAACACTGCTTGTATAATATATTCTTAAGGCAAGCACGTGCAATTCCATTAAAACCTTGAATTTATGCATTATCAGACTCATGATTTATTGTGTCACATCCCCATTTAAATAATAACTGTTATGAACACTGTGCCGCTAACATAAAGCATGGTACCTAACCACAAGCATCAGCAATTTACTCATGTTTTTGTCTCCTCAGGTAATTGCTGGAGAAAAAAAAAAAAAAATCACTCAATACATTTACTGGCAAATGGTAACTCAGCATTACACATTTTAAGAGAACGGAAGAGAATTATAGTATCCATCAAATGTAGGCCTATTTGATTCCCAAAGAGTGTTTTCTGAGGCCAAGCATAACACTGTTACTAAGGTTACAGTTTGAAACTTGGATGTCGGTAGCAGAAGCAAGAAAAGAGGTCAATGCAGTAACCACAATCCAGGAACATATGAGTCACTGCAGTAACCACAATCCAGGAACATATGAGTCACTGCAGTAACCACAATCCAGGAACATATGAGTCACTGCAGTAACCACAATCTGGGAACATATGAGTCACTGCAGTAACCACAATCCAGGAACATATGAGTCACTGCAGTAACCACAATCCAGGAACATATGAGTCACTGCAGTAACCACAATCCAGGAACATATGAGTCACTGATGTAACCACGATCCGGGAACATATGAGTCACTGCAGTAACCACAATCCAGGAACATATGAGTCACTGCAGTAACCACAATCCATGCAGTAACCACAATCCAGGAACATATGAGTCACTGCAATAACCACAATCCATGCAGTAACCACAATCCAGGAACATATGAGTCACTGCAGTAACCACAATCCGGGAACATATGAGTCACTGCAGTAACCACAATCCAGGAACATATGAGTCACTGCAGTAACCACAATCCAGGAACATATGAGTCACTGCAGTAACCACAATCCGGAAACATATGAGTCACTGCAGTAACCACAATCCAGGAACATATGAGTCACTGCAGTAACCACAATCCATGCAGTAACCACAATCCAGGAACATATGAGTCACTGCAGTAACCACAATTCAGGAACATATGAGTCACTGCAGTAACCACAATCCATGCAGTAACCACAATCCAGGAACATATGAGTCACTGCAGTAACCACAATCCGGGAACATATGAGTCACTGCAGTAACCACAATCCAGGAACATATGAGTCACTGCAGTAACCACAATCCAGGAACATATGAGTCACTGCAGTAACCACAATCCAGGAACATATGAGTCACTGCAGTAACCACAATCCAGGAACATATGAGTCACTGCAGTAACCACAATTCAGGAACATATGAGTCACTGCAGTAACCACAATCCAGGAACATATGAGTCACTGCAGTAACCACAATCCAGGAAAATATGAGTCACTGCAGTAACCACAATCCATGCAGTAACCACAATCCAGGAACATATGAGTCACTGCAGTAACCACAATCCAGGAACATATGAGTCACTGCAGTAACCACAATCCATGCAGTAACCACAATCCGGGAACATATGAGTCACTGCAGTAACCACAATCCAGGAACATATGAGTCACTGCAGTAACCACAATCCATGCAGTAACCACAATCCAGGAACATATGAGTCACTGCAGTAACCACAATCCGGGAACATATGAGTCATTGCAGTAACCACAATCCAGGAACATATGAGTCACTGCAGTAACCACAATCCAGGAAAATATGATACATTTCTACTTAGCAAAGCAAGCAATGGTTAAGAGCTGTTCTCTCAACATCATTTGTTCAGCTTTGCCTGAATACAAACATTTATGTGAGTCACAATCCCCTGGTCTTGGATAAGTTCATTTTGACCATGGTACTCTCGAATGTCACGGTCTCTGATGGCTTAATCTAACACAACCCACTGGGCACAGACGTCAATTCAACGCCTATTCCACGTTGGTTCAACTTAATTTCATTGAAATGACGTGGGAAAAAATGTTGAGTCAACCAGTGTGTGCCCAGTGGGAAGTTCCTTCATTATGCCAGATACACCGCCACCCATGATATTTTAACCGGTGTGAAGTAGCTAGCTAGTTAGCTGTGCGCGCTAATAGCGTTTCAATCGGTGATGTCACTCACTCTGAGACCTTGAAGTAGTTGTTTCCCTTGCTCTGCAAGGGCCGTGGCTTTTGTGGAGCAATAGGTAACGGTGCTTCGAAGGCTGACTGTTGTCGATGTGTGCAGAGGGTCCCTGGCTCAAGCCCAGGTTGGGGCGAGGAGAAGGACGGAAGCAATACTGTTGCACTATTAAATTCAAGAGTTGCTGTCAAAACATGATTGAGAGAGGTTGCCTGTTGGAATCAGAGGAGGCTGGTGGGAGGAGCTATTGGAGGATGGGCTCATTGTAATGGCTGGAATGGAATAAATGGAACAGTATCAAACACATCAAGCATATGGAAACCACATGTTTGACTCCATTCCATGGAATCCATTCCAGCCATTGCAATGAGCCCGGTCCTCCTATTGCTCCTCCCACCAGCCTCCTCTGGTTGGAATTCACATGGTCCTAGTACAGCTATTGTGTTTCAGATGTGCTCACACTGTAGCATAGGGATAAATATCTGTTACTTGTAGATAATAAAGCATGCCACACATAGAGAAAGACAACTCGCTCCCAGATAGTTTAACACAATGTCATTCAGTCAGATATTCATTTCTAGTATTTATTGACTTATTTTTTTGCACTCAATTTTAAGTCACATTAATTGAGCAAGGCCAAAGGAACACTACATTGTCAATATCTAAGCATAACTCAAATTGAGTTACGAATGCCCTTGTTGCAGAAAATAGGGCAATTAATCGTGTTGTTTGTATACACAAACAATTTGACAGGTCCTTATTTGGCTAGGTTTTCATTATAACCCTGCATCCAGAATGTAATGGATTGCAATTTATTAATTGTGTAATTATCTACCCATCCTCCTGTTGCAATGAATTTGTAATGTGCTAAAAGCCTGTTAAATGTGCAGTATAAATCGAATAATCTCAGCTCGCTGGTATGCATTTGTTTGTGTCTTAATTCAATCTTAAATGCCTTTCCAAAAATAGAACCGTTGGTTTACTAGAGCAAGCAGTAGAGTGGATGGGAAGCTTCAGGCCCACTGCACTCTACAACAGGTGCACCGCTCCATTACCTACTGTAATTTCAGTAACTGGATGGTCTTGTGCTGGTTGTATATCTTCTGTTGGGGTTTCCAACAACACTGAAATGTGTCTCATTTTCAGATCCCACTCATATTTCTAACATGACATTGGAATGGAGTATTCTTAACATGTGCAAACTGATACACCATTGCATAGACAGCCTGCATCAATCATTTTGATCGATAATATGATGACAGCAATCAGCTGTGAATTATATTCAATATTGATTCAGCGCTGGCCCGAGAGGTATCCTACGAAGCAGGTTTGAGGAGTTAGCGAGGTAACTTTGGGCAATTCTGAGTTCAACTCGGAATAACCGGTAATACGAAAGTGGCTCACCTTTTAGCCAGGTAAATTTATATGGCAACTAATCCTTCAGAACGAACCTGCTCTGGGACAGGCTAACACACAGCTACAGGGAGGGAACAAAGTATTTGATCCCCTGCTGATTTTGTACGTTTGCCCACTGACAAAGAAATGCAGTCTATAATTTTAATGGTAGGTTTATTTGAACAGTGAGAGACAGAATAACAACAAAAAAATCCAGAAAAACGCATGTCAAAAATGTTATAAATTGATTTGCATTTTAATGAGGGAAAAAAGTATTTGACCCCTCTGCAAAACATGACTTAGTACTTGGTGGCAAAACCCTTGTTGGCAATCACAGAGGTCAGATGTTTCTTGTAGTTGGCCACCAGGTTTGCACACATCTCAGGAGGGATTTTGTCCCACTCCTCTTTACAGATCTTCTCCAAGTCATGAAGGTTTCGAGGCTGACGTTTGGCAACTCGAACCTTCAGCTCCCTCCACAGATTTTCAATGGAATTAAGGTCTGGAGACTGGCTAGGCCACTCCAGGACCTTAATGTGCTTCTTCTTGAGCCACTCCTTTGTTGCCTTGGCCATATGTTTTGGGTCATTGTCATGCTGGAATACCCATCCACGACCCATTTTCAATGCCCTGGCTGAGGGAAGGAGGTTCTCACCCAAGATTTAGACGGTACATGGCCCCGTCCATCGTCCCTTTGATGGGGTGAAGTTGTCCTGTCCCCTTAGCAGAAAAACACCCCCAAAGCATAATGTTTCCACCTCCATGTTTGACGGTGGGGATGGTGTTCTTGGGGTCATAGGCAGCATTCCTCCTCCTCCAAACACGGCGAGTTGAGTTGATGCCAAAGAGCTTGATTTTGGTCTCATCTGACCACAACACTTTCACCCAGTTCTCCTCTGAATCATTCAGATGTTCATTGGCAAACTTCAGACGGGCATGTATATGTGCTTTCTTGAGCAGGGGGACCTTGCGGGCGCTGCAGGATTTCAGTCCTTCACGGCGTAGTGTGTTACCAATTGTTTTCTTGGTGACGACTATGGTCCCAGCTGCCTTGAGACCATTGACAAGATCCTCCCGTGTAGTTCTGGGCTGATTCCTCACCGTTCTCATGATCATTGCAACTCCATGAGGTGAGATCTTGCATGGAACCCTAGGCCGAGGGAGATTGACAGTTCTTTTGTGTTTCTTCCATTTGCGAATAATCACACCAACTGCTCTTTGGTCTTGGCCATGGTGGAGAGTTTGGAATCTGATTGATTGATTGCTTCTGTGGACAAGTGTCTTTTGTACAGGTAACAAGATGAGATTAGGAGCTCTCAGCTCGTAATCTCAGCTCGTTACCTGTATAAAAGACACCAGGGAGCCAGAAATATTTCTGATTGAGAGGGGGTCAAATACTTATTTCCCTCATTAAAATGCAAATCAATTTATTACATTTTGACATGCGTTTTTCTGGATTTTTTTGTTGTATTCTGTCTCCCACTGTTCAAATAAACGTACCATATAAATTAAAGGCTGATCATTTCTTTGTCAGTGGGCAAACGTACAAAATCAGCAGGGGATCAAATACTTTTTTCCCTCACTGTACCTCCAATTATCCTAAATGAAATGACTGAACCAGGAGTTGAGGACCAATGAGATCAGATTCCCTCCCTCTGGCAAAGATTGTCATCATCCCCTTCATTTGAGGAAGACTACTGATTAAATATTTATTAATCAATTTTTTTAAATGTTATGTAGTAATGTGAAAATATATCATATTAAACACTTAGTAATGACAAAATGCGTTTTAAACTTACAATTATTATTTTATCGATAGGAGTGCTCGTGCATTGATAAGCACATCAAAGCACACCAAAGTCGGCATTAACAATAAGTAATAAAATATAGACAGCACTTTTAAAAGTCTATTTCACACCATATCCTGCTGAAGACTAGCCATGTGCGACAATGCACGCACAGTTACAAGCCTGTTAGAGTTAGCGGCAGGCGGACAAGCAATATCCACCGTCGTAGTACGGATGAAGCCTGACCTGGAATGTGAAGCTAACTGAAGCTGGCTAGCTTTAGAAAACCCTGAGTAGATCTCCACCCGGCACAGCCAGAAGGGGACTGGCCACCCTTCAGAGCCTGGTTCCTCTCTAGGTTTTTTCCTAGGTTTCTGCCTTTCTAGGGAGTTTTTCCTAGACACCGTGCTTCTACATCTGCATTGCTTGCTGTTTGAGGTTTTAGGCTGGGTTTCTGTAAAGCACTTTGTGACATCTGCTGATGTAAAAAGGGCTTTATAAATACATTTGATTGATTGATATACAAAATAATTTGATGACATTTTTTGGAGGGCTTTACTGCTATTAGCCCATACAAAAGCATTTAATAACAGATTCACTACATGGAACAACAGATAGTCCCAAAACAACATCTAAAGGAAGTTTGTTCTGAAGTGTCTGTCCTATATCTGATTAGGAAACATTATTATTATTATTATTATTAATTTTTTACATGTATTTAACCCTTTATTTTTGGCAGTATACAGTCTCCATATATATTTATATATATATATTTGAGATTCTTCAAATAGCCACCTTTTGCCTTGATGACAGCTTTGCACACTCTTGGCATTCTCTCAACCAGCTTCATTTCAATTAACAGGTGTGCCTTCTTAAAAGTTAATTTGTGGAATTTATTTCCTTCTTAATGCGTTTGAGCCAATTAGTTGTGTTGTGACAAGGTAGGGGGGGGTATACAGAAGATAGCTCTATTTGGTAAAAGACCAAGTCCATATTATGGCAAGAACAGTTCAAATAAGCAAAGAGAAACAAAAGTCCATTATTATTTAAGACATGAAGCTCAGTCAATACTGAACATTTCAAGAACTTTGAAAGTTTCTTCAAAAACCATCAAGTGCTATGATGAAACTGGCTCTCACGAGGACCGCCAAAGGAAAGGAAGACCCAGAGTTACCTCTGCTGCAGAGGATACGTTCATTAGAGTTACCAGCCTCAGAAATTGCAGCCCAAATAAATGCTTCACAGAGTTGAAGTAACAGACACATCTCAACACCAACTGTTCAGAGGAGATTGTGTGAATCAGGCCTCCATGGTCGAATTACTGCAAAGAGACCACTACTAAAGGACACCAATAAGAAGAAGAGACTTGCTTGGGCCAAGGAACACAAGCAATGGACATTAGACCGGTGGAAATGTGTAATTTGGTCTGGAGTCCAAATTGGAGATTTTTGGTTCCAACCGCTGTGTCTTTGTGAGACGCGGTGTGGATGAACGGATGATCTCTGCATGTGTAGTTCCCACCGTAAAGCATGGAGGAGGAGGTGTTATGGTGTGGGGGTGCTTTGGTGGTGACACTGTCTGTGATTTATTTAGAATTCAAGGCACACCTAACCAGCATGGCTACCACAGCATTCTGCAGCGATACGCCATCCCATCTGGTTTGGGCTTAGTGGGACTATCATTTGTTTTTCAACAAGACAATGACCCAACACACCTCCGGGCTGTGTAAGGGTTATTTTACCAAGAAGGAGAGTGATGGAGTGCTGCATCAGATGACCTGGCCTCCATAATCCCCCGACCTCAACCCAATAAAGATGGTTTGGGATGAGTCGGACCGCAGAGTGAAGGAAAAGCAGCCAACAAGTGCTCAGCATATGTGGGAGCTCCTTCAAGACCATTGGAAAAGCATTACAGGTGAAGCTGGTTGAGAGAATGCCAAGAGTGTGCAAAGATGTCATCAAGGCAAATGGTGGCTATTTGAAGAATCTCAAATAGAAAATATATTTTGATTTGTTTAACACTTGTTTGGTTAGTACATGATTCCATATGTGTTATTTCATTGTTTTGATGTCTTCACTATTATTCTACAATGTAGAAAATAGTAAAAATAAAGAAAAACCCTGGATTGAGTGGGCGTGTCCAAACTTTTGACTGGTACTGTTTAATACGAATTGTAATTCATAACATATAATTCGATATGGAAGATGAACATCCACAAATTAATACATACTGTTCTAAACTTTACATATTATACTAAATCGAGTTTCTTGGATTTACATACAGAATAATACGAAATGCTGTGAGACCAGGTTCTCACAGTATGTCTAAGAATGACCACTTTTACTGAGTGTGCCCATCAAATTATCAACTGATTCTCATCATTCACTAATGATTGAGGTGCCACTCCAGTTGGAATTGAACTTGGGGACGATTTAGAAAATATATAAATATATAAGCAGCGTGTGAAAAACAAAGACAAACAAGAGATAAAGATTAGAAAGCCACTGCACATCAATGTATAGTTTTTTTTTGTTAAACAAAAAGTGTGATCACAAGAGCAGCTATCACCACAACCATATCAAACCAGGCTCCAGACAGAGAGGGTTGGCTTGACATTTGCTCCCCCCACAATGTTCAATCACGGGTTAGCCTGTGATTTCTTCGTTTCCTCCTGCCTGGCTCCTTACCTGGCCTCTCAAGACATGATGGATGAAAACAATCACATTGGATCATCAATCAGACCTGCTACTGCCCCAGGACAAAAACATTATTACCAAAGGGTGATGCCAGGTGAAAAAGATTGATGTCTGTTTTGTTTATTTTACCTTCTACCACAACTTCCCCAAACCTCTGTGCAGCAAGCCCAAGTGTTCACAATGGAACACAATGTTTACTTTTGGAAAATGCTGCCAAAAAGCACATGACATGCTTTCATGTTACGCACTTTGCTCTTCATAAGTACGGTTAGAGTGAACATATTTGAACCTTGTCTCTCTTGTGATATCAGCTGTCTTTCCTGTTCCTTTTATATACTTTACCTGTCTTCTGTAACAAATATTTTTTTCACCAGAAGAGGGATAGACAGTCATTGACATTGTCCCTCTTCCCTAAAAGATTACATTTACATTTTAGTCATTTGGCAGACGCTCTTATCCATAGCGACTTACAGGAGCAATTATGTTTAAGTGCCTTGCTCAAGGGCACATCAACCGATTTCTCATATCAGACTTCTGTAGCCTATGCACCTCTGAAAACGGATTCCCACTATGAAGTTGGGCTTTTTCAAAGGTCATCAGTTGCTATGTTACTCGGGCAGTCTGGTTCCACTATCACTGGTCTGAAGGCTAATTCTGTACATCACGGACAGCTTTAAGACACTCACAGTTCTGTCACCTAGGATTGGACTACGACAAACCAGACGATGGATGGGGGTGTCAGTCAACTAGGAAAAAGCCCCAGGATGCAGCTCTGCTCTGGACTGCTCAAGAGTAAAAACCAATCTCTAGAATCAGGTCCAATAGCCAAACTGCACAAAACACTAGCTACTTTACAACCAAGTCGCAGGGCCCTGGGAGATTGCTCACCTTTTCTTTGATTTAGGTACGTGTCAGTGCATTGATGGAAATGAAATGTGTGCCTACTCTAGTTGCTCAGCTGAAGATATTTAAGTCCATATTTAATCCCTGTGATAAAACTATAACAAACCTTGAATCAATTACAATTTCCTGATTCACGGATATTACTTTCAAATGTATTACGATATTGTAGTGAGCCAGCTTTTAAGATCTACAATATACTTGTAAAATATGGTTTTAGAGTCAATCTCATGATTTATGGGTGTGATCTTCATTTTATTTGAGAAATAAATGAAATAAAGTTGATTTAATGTGGGAAAGTTATACTTTGTCTTAAAACAGTAAACTTTAAAGATTCAACTTTTAAGATGAAGTTAACTTACTGCGAAAAAAGTCATGCTCCACTGCTATGAGCTTCTGATCCAGATTGCATATTGAGGCTGCCTCCTGGGCATGAGCCAGGTGCTGCGCTCAAAGCCCACGGCGAAGTCGTCTCAAAGCAAAAATGACATAGCCAGGGCTAGATGAAGCACGTGGAGTGATGAATAGGATTCCGTGTTTTCACATGCAAAAGTGGATTGCTTTTGATAAAAAGTGCTTTATCTGCCTTCCCAATGAGAACTAGTTAGAAAATTCTAACGTATATTTTATGTAGAAGAGATGTTATGTTTCTAAACGATGCACCATGCTGCCTTGTTGACAACATGACCGAGCGGCACAGATAACTGTTCGATTTGAGAAGGGCGCTTTTACCCGTTCACGCCACAGGCCATAGACCGGTGCTCCACGGCTCCTGTTAATAGAACCCTCATTATTGCCAAGAAGTTGTCACTATGCAACACTATCTCTTGAAAAATTGATTTTATATCAATGAGACTAACCTGGATTAATAAAGGTTGCCTATGAGGCAGTATGCTTTTAATGCTGCAGGCATGGGCGTGGTTGGAAGCATGTCCAACCCACAGGTGCCATCTTGAATTTGGCAATATAGTAAAAATGTATGAAAACAAAACGTAGATTTTAAGGTCAGGGTTAGACATAAGGTTAGCAGTGTGGTTAATAGGGTTAAGGTTAGGTTTAAATCACATTTTAAGAAGATGAATTGTAGAAATAGGCAGGCTTTATGACTGTGGCTGTGGTAACTAGTGACAACCCTAGCGTTTGCTTCTAGTCCTCTTTTCTCCCTTATAAAAAAAAAAAAAAACATTGTAGATTCTCTTTTTGGACTTTGGCTCTGACAGGACTATTTTAAATTATTTTTATTTTTATTTTTTTCATCTTTATTTAACCAGGTAAGCCAGTTGAGAACAAGTCCTCATTTACAACTGCGACCATATATTTATTGTTTAGTTAATCATTCTTTTGTTGCTTTGCTGCTTATGATTTTGCTATCAATACACTAATATTTCAACCACCAAGTTATTTCTGCCAATTTGTGTGGTTCATGCAAGTTTGTTACAGTTCCATTTGAATGGTCAACCACATTATAGTCTTGTGTAGAACCCTCAGAATGGTCAACCACGTGACACAGTGTCTGTGCGTTGTGTAGAGTCCTGGGTGTTTGTCTTGTTTACTGACTGGGTGAAGGACAAGTTTCTCATTAAGTACAGAGAGCTCCTTTAATTAGCCGTGGAGCAGACGGGAGTCCTGCAATCTCTGTATTGACTGGGCGGTGTTCATCAACATGATGTCCCGATGGGAATAATTGAAATAGCAGTAAATTAGAACATTAACAACAATGTTAATCTGATCTCTATCAAACAAACATCACAGAAAGGAAGGTTGCAAGGTAAATTGTAGTGCTGTGTTTGAATGCCAATTATTTTTTTTAAGGCATCAGTTTTAAGGCTTCCTGAATTTTCTCTAACCAAATTACAGTCTTATATAGAGACAAACAGACTCTCTAAACTGGTTGTCCTTGTTTTCATTTTCATAGGAAGTCCCCTTGAAAATTTTCAGAAATAATAACTTGACAGTATGCTTTAACTATCATCATATAGTTCTCAAGAAGAAAAATGTCAAATGCAACTTGCTAAGATGAGAAGAGGAGTGAAAATGAATGTAAAGAGTGACTGTGTAACTGACTGAAATAAAACAAATGTAAGGAGTGACTGTAACTGACTGAAATAAAATGAATGTAAGGAGTGACTGTGTATCTGACTGAAATAAAACTAATGTAAGGAGTGACTGTGTAACTGACTGAAATAAAACTAATGTAAGGAGTGACTGTGTAACTGACTGAAATAAAACTAATGTAAGGAGTGACTGTGTAACTGACTGAAATATAACTAATGTAAGGAGTGACTGTGTAACTGACTGAAATAAAACTAATGTAAGGATTGACTGTGTGACTGAAATATAACTAATTTAAGGAGTGACTGTGTAACTGAAATATATTTCGAGCTGTGAAACGGGGGCATAAGTTGTGCCAGCTTCACAGCTTTAGAAACATAGCTTTGATGAAAGTTCTAGATCAATTGGTTTGTTTTGGAAATGTGCTGGCTATGTCAATTCCACCTAATTATGCGAGAAGTTTACGAGTGCGTTCTATCGCACAGTATGTTTTGATTTGATTCAACTCACAAAGTCTACTAGCTATTTCACTGAGGAACCACAGTGTTACTAATACAATTTATCGAATAGAGTTGAACTGGAGCAGAACTGTTGTTATCTCTTCACTACGACTGACAGTAGCATTCATAGCAGCTCTCCAGGGCAGTCAAATTGTATGTTTTTTTTAGCTTTTTAATCTTCTGCAGAACCCATGTCAATTTAGTTCCTCTTTACTAAGGACATGGACATGCTGATTTGCGGTGGGGGACGGGCCTTTGGGAAGGTAGAAAATTGCATAATCTGTCCCCTGGGCCACTATTGCAAACAGGGGCTCATCACAGCTGGAGTAGGCAGTCGGGTACGCTTTCACCCTCTTGTCCTCACTTCTACTCCATTTCCTGGCTGGTTTTCTGCACTCCCAGTGGCACAGTGCAATGGCCGGAAAGACTGCTTTTATCCTCCTCTGATGCCACATGAGGGGTGAGATGAAAAACCTTGCATTAGCTTGTTGAGGAGAGGTGCCAAGACCACCACCAAAATCCCCCCCTGTCTGTGGTTCCAGCAAGAGATATTAACAAAATAACGGGATAGAAAATGCTTTTAACAAAGCCCCCCCTCTTGCTGGACAGACTCAGCATCTTGGCAACTTGAAGGAGGAAAATGACAGATCCCCACATGGTAGTGGAAACCTCACAGCGCACAGTGGTTGTGCACTCAGCTGAGTATATAGATGCTAGTCGAATCTATGTGCCGCCTCCGGATTCCCCTCATGGATATGAGTGGTATGATACTGTTGATGGGGGTAGAGTGAGAGCTGACTGGTTGTGACAGGGCAGGATGTACCACAGTGAGCTGTACTAGCCCCAAATGGCTCTTTTGACTGAAAGGTCAGGATGTGATCGTGGGCTGGCTCATCGAGGCTAGAAGGCAGCCAGAGAAACTTGAGATGCTTTCCGTTGGGGCTTGAGATGGTCTCTGCAGTGAGAGGAGTAGGGAGCATCAGGTGATTCGTGTGGATGGCTGGATGAACAGATCTGCCCCTGGGGAGAACCAACCGGATGACGAGGGAGAGAGGCAGAGGAGAGCAGGTGACGTGTCAAAACATTTGACACACAACACCCATTAAAAAGCAAAAGGGTGGGATTCACTTTTGAACAAGCTAGTAAGGTCAACCTTCTAGTCTACGAAAGATGGAAGGGCATAAAAGATAGAAAGAGAGAGAGAGACATTCTATGTTGCTCAAGACGGATTGTAAGATTGTCATCATATCTTCCGCTGTCCTCTTCTAATGCCCATGGATCATGATAGACACAGACACCATGTGATTAGCATAGACATGCAGCATCATGTCATTAGCATGGAGGAGATATCCCAAGGACATCATACATGAGACTCTAATGCAGTCCTAGACACCTGCATATCCAACGTAACCAGACACACTCCTTACACTGCAGCAAAATCAATTAACGAGGTCATCTATAATTTAAGAGTATTGATTTGCAGCAGCAGCTGCGCTAATTGCCTGAAGACTCATCTTGCATTGTGTGTGAAAAGCATGTCATATCATATAATGGCGCCTGAGGGAATGGCGGCCATTTTACAGGCTCCCGATCAATTGTGCTATTTTGTGTATTTTTGGGTGCTGATCTTAACTTTATTTGTACGTAATGTTTTAGCCATCGTTTCCTATGACGGAAAAGAGCTTCTGGACATCAGAACAGCGATCACTAACCTCCATTTGGACGAGGATGTCTACTTCAATGAGACGGCGGCGAAAGACATATTGATTATCGTGGACCACGCCCAAATCAGCGCTATAGAGGCCGGCATGTGGGATACCTGACAAGACTACGTCGGAGAGTGGATAAATCACCTCTACCCGCTGTTCTATTGGCGAACGCGCAATCACTGGAGAATAAACTGGATAAACTAGAATACTGCATGTTCTCTATGCTACCGCACGGCAAGCGGTACCAGAGCACCAACTCTAGGTCCAAAAGGCACCTTAACAGCTTCTACCCCCAAGCCATAAGACAGCTGAACAATTAATCAAATGGCCACCCAGATTATTTAAATTGACAATTTTTACACTGCTGTTACTCGCTGTTTATTAACTATGTCACTTTACCCCTACCTACATGTACAAATTACCTCGACTAACCTGTACCCCCGCACATTGACTCGGTACCGGTAACCCCTGTATATAGCCTCGTTATTGTTATTTTATTGTGTTACTTTTTATTACATTTTTTACTTTTGTTTATTTAGTAAATATTGTCTTAACTCTATTTCTTGAACTGCATTGTTGGTTAAGGGCTTGTAAGTAAGCATTTCACAGTAAGGTCTACACCTGTTGTATTCGGCGCATGTGACAAATACAATTTGATTTGATTATTTGATTTGATAAGCTGTACACCACACTATTTACAAAGAGAGTTTTCATCTATATTTTTCGTAGCTGTCTATTTACCACCACAAACTGATGCTGGCACTAAGGCCGCACTCAACGAGCTGTATAAGGCCACAAGCGGCGCTCGTAGTGGCTGGTGACTTTAATGCATGAAAACTTTAATACGTTTTACCTCATTTCTAACAGCATGTCACCAATGCAACTCGAGGCAAAAAACAAGCAAAAACTCAAACAGGAAGTACCAGTTACACGCACAATACGGAAGTGGTCCAATGAAGCGGATGCTAAACTACAGGACCGTTTCGCTAGCACAGACTGGAATATGTTCCGGGATTCATCCGATGGCATTGAGGAGTTTACCACATCAGTCACCGGCTTCATTAATATGCATTGACGAAGACCTCCCCACAGTAACAATCCATACATATCCCAACCAGAAGCCATGGATTAGATGCAACATCCGCACTGAGCTAAAGGCTAGAGCTGCCACTTTCAATGAGCGGGTCACTAATCCGGATACTTATAAGAAATCCCGCTACGCCCTTCGACAAACCATCAAGCAGGCAAAGTGTCAATACAGAACCAGATCGTATCCTTCTACATGTGACAGGGCTTGCAAACTATCACGGATTACAAAGGGAAACCCAGCCACTAGCCGTCCAGTCACGCCAGCCTACCAGATGAGCTATACTTTCTATGCCTGCTTCGAGGCAAGCAACACTGAACTATGCATGAGAGTTCCAGCTGTTCTGGACGACAGTGTGATCACGCTCTCCGTAGCCGATGTGAGCAAGACCTTTAAACAGGTTAACATTCACAAGACCGCAGGGCCAGATGGATTACCAGTAGGTAGTAGTAGTAGGTGTACTCACTGACATTTTCAACCTCTCCTTGACCCAGTCTGTAATACCTACATGTTTCATGCAGACCTCCATAGTCCCTGTGCCCAAGAACAGCAACGTAACCTGTCTAAATGACTATCGCACCGTAGCACTCACATACAGTGGGGAAAAAAAGTATTTAGTCAGCCACCAAATGTGCAAGTTCTCCCACTTAAAAAGATGAGAGAGGCCTGTAATTTTCATCATAGGTACACGTCAACTATGACAGACAAAATGAGAAAAAAAAATCCAGAAGATCACATTGTAGGATTTTTTATGAATTTATTTGCAAATTATGGTGGAAAATAAGTATTTGGTCAATAACAAAAGTTTCTCAATACTTTGTTATATACCCTTTGTTGGCAATGACACAGGTCAAACGTTTTCTGTAAGTCTTCACAAGGTTTTCACACACTCTTGCTGGTATTTTGGCCCATTCCTCCATGCAGATCTCCTCTAGAGCAGTGATGTTTTGGGGCTGTCGCTGGGCAACATGGACTTTCAACTCCCTCCAAAGATTTTCTATGGGGTTGAGATCTGGAGACTGGCTAGGCCACTCCAGGACCTTGAAATGCTTCTTACGAAGCCACTCCTTCGTTGCCCGGGCGGTGTGTTTGGGATCATTGTCATGCTGAAAGACCCAGCCACGTTTCATCTTCAATGCCCTTGCTGATGGAAGGAGGTTTTCACTCAAAATCTCACGATACATGGCCCCATTCATTCTTTCCTTTACACGGATCAGTCGTCCTGGTCCCTTTGCAGAAAAACAGCCCCAAAGCATGATGTTTCCACCCCCATGCTTCACAGTAGGTATGGTGTTCTTTGGATGCAACTCAGCATTCTTTGTCCTCCAAACACGACGAGTTGAGTTTTTACCAAAAAGTTCTATTTTGGTTTCATCTGACCATATGACATTCTCCCAATCCTCTTCTGGATCATCCAAATGCACTCTAGCAAACTTCAGACGGGCCTGGACATGTACTGGCTTAAGCAGGGGGACACGTCTGGCACTGCAGGATTTGAGTCCCTGGCGGCGTAGTGTGTTACTGATGGCAGGCTTTGTTACTTTGGTCCCAGCTCTCTGCAGGTCATTCACTAGGTCCCCCCGTGTGGTTCTGGGATTTTTGCTCACCATTCTTGTGATCATTTGACCCCACGGGGTGAGATCTTGCGTGGAGCCCCAGATCGAGGGAGATTATCAGTGGTCTTGTATGTCTTCCATTTCCTAATAATTGCTCCCACAGTTGATTTCTTCAAACCAAGCTGCTTACCTATTGCAGATTCAGTCTTCCCAGCCTGGTGTAGGTCTACAATTTTGTTTCTGGTGTCCTTTGACAGCTCTTTGGTCTTGGCCATAGTGGAGTTTGGAGTGTGACTAATTGAGGTTGTGGACAGGTGTCTTTTATACTGATAACAAGTTCAAACAGGTGCCATTAATACAGGTAACGAGTGGAGTACAGAGGAGCCTCTTAAAGAAGAAGTTACAGGTCTGTGAGAGCCAGAAATCTTGCTTGTTTGTAGGTGACCAAATACTTATTTTCCACCATAATTTGCAAATAAATTCATTAAAAATCCTACAATGTGATTTTCTGGATTTTTTTCCCTCAATTTGTCTGTCATAGTTGACGTGTACCTATGATAAAAATTACAGGCCTCTCTCATCTTTTTAAGTGGGAGAACTTGCACAATTGGTGGCTGACTAAATACTTTTTTTCCCCACTGTAAGTAGCCATGAAATGCTTTGAAAGGTTGGTCATGGCTCACATCAACACCACCATCCCAGACATCCTGGACCCACTCCAATTCCTATACCACCCCAACAGATCCACAGATCATGCAATCTCTATTGCACTCCACCCTTTCCCACCTGGACAAAAGAAACACCTACGTGAGTATGCTGTTCATTGTCTACACCTCCCTCTGCAACTGAATCCTGAACTTCCCCAGGTGGTGAAGGTAGCCAACCACACATCTGCCAAGCTGACCCTCAACTCGTTGGCCCCTCAGGGATGCGTGCTTAGTCCCCTTCCATGTCGACACGGATGTTGTGGAACAGGTCGAGAGCATCAAGTTCCTTGGTGTCCACATCACTAAGAAACTATCATGGTCCACACACATCAACACAGTCATGTAGAGCCCCCACAGGAGGCTGAAAAGATTTGGCATGGGCCCTCAGATCCTCAAAAAGTTATATAGCTACACCATTTAGAGCTTCTTGACTGGCTGCATCACTGCTTGGTATGGCAACTGTTTGGTATCCAACCGTACATCACTGGGGCCGAGCTCCCTGCCAGGCGTTCTATACCAGGAGGTGTCAGAGATAGGCCCTAAAATGTGTCAAAGATTCCAGCCACCCAAGTCATAAACTGTTCTCTCTGCCATTGCACAGCAAGTGGTACCGATGCACCAAGTCTAGAACCAACAGGACCCTGAACAGCTTCTACCCCCAAGCTATGAGACTGCTAAATAGTTAATTAAATAGTTAACCAATATTTACCCAGAATATCTGCATTGACCCTTTTTGCACTTCTCTCTTTTGACTCATCACATACTGCTGTTTCTGTTCATTTTCTCTCCCGTTGCCTAGTCACTTTATCCCTACCTACACTACCGTTGAAAAGTTTGGGGTCACTTAGAAATGTCCTTGTTTTCCATGAAAACATACATGAAATGAGTTTGAATAGGAAATATAGCAAAATGCATAGGAAATATAGTCATTGACAAGGGTAGAAATAATGATTTTTAATTGAAACAATAATTGTGTTCTTGAAACTGCTTTCGTCAAAGAATCCTCCATTTGCAGCAATTACAGCCTTGCAGAGCTTTGGCAGTCTAGTTGTCAATTTGTTGAGGTAATCTGAAGAGATTTCACCCCATGCTTCCTGAAGCACCTCCCACATATGGTACGTAAAATGGGCACTTCTTATGTACCATATGGTCAAGCTGCTCCCACAACAGCTCAATAGGGTTGAGATCTGGTGACTGTGCTGGCCACTCCATTATAGACAGAATACCAGCTGACTGCTTATTTCCTACCCTAAATAGTTATTGCATAGTTTGGAGCTGTGCTTTGGGTCATAGTCCTATTGTAGGAGGAAATTGGCTCCAATCATGCGCCGTCCACAGGGTATGGCATGGCGTTGCAAAATGGAGTGATAGCCTTCCTTCTTCAAGATCCCTTTTATACTGTACAAATCTCCCACTTTACCACCACCAAAGCACCCCAGACCATCACATTGCCTCCACCATGCTTGACAGATGGCATCAAGCACTCCTCCAGCATCTTTTCATTTGGTCTGCATCTCACAAATGTTCTTCTTTGTGATCCGAACACCTCAAACTTCGATTCGTCTGTCCATAACACTTTTTTCCAATCTTCCTCTGTCCAGGGTCTGAGTTCTTTTGCCCATCTTAATATTTTCTTTTTATTGGCCAGTCTTAGATATGGCTTTTTCTTTGCAACTCTGCCTAGAAGGTCAGCATCCCAGAGTCGCCTCTTCAATGTTGACATTGAGACTGGTGTTTTGCGGGTGCTATTTAATGAAGCTGCCAGTTGAGGACCTGTAAGGCGTCTGCTTCTCAAACCAGACGCTCTAATGTATTTGTCCTCTTGATCAGGTGTGCACCGGGGCCTCCCACTCCTCTTTCTATTCTGGTTAGAGCCAGTTTGCGCAGTTCTGTGAAGGGAGTAGTACACAGCGTTGTACGAGATCTTCAGTTTCTTGGCAATTTCTCGCATGGAATAGCCTTCATTTCTCAGAACAAGAATAGAGTGACGAGTTTCAGAAGAAAGTTATTTGTTTCTGGCCATTTTGAGCCTGTAATCGAACCCACAATTGATGATGCTCCAGATACACAACTAGTCTCAAGAAGGCCAGTTTTTATGCTTCTTTAATCAGCACAACAGTTTTCAGCTGTGCTAACATAATTGCAGAATGGTTTTCTAATGATCAATTAGCCTTTTAAAATGATAAACTTGGATTAGCAAAATTAATACGTGATATGTTGAATTCACGTCTACATCTCAACCAAAAATCAAAGTTAAAAGAATAGGACTAAATGTAAAGGTTGATTTGATTTAGTCCTATTCTTTAACTTACATTTTTGGTTGAGATGGAGATGTGAATCCAACATATCAATTATTTATTTGTAGACAAACTGGAATTAAAGCCAGACTAAGTCAGTGGCACAGATGGTACTATCCACCATATTTTAAATAGCCTTCAAGCGTTGATATTTGGTTGTGTTGAGAACCATACACAATTCAATGTCACTTTTGAAATACAATAAATAGCTTATTAACTTGTCAACAGATTTTTCCATTAGTCATCTCAGAGAACATGTGTACTAGGACATTTATGGACATTAATGGGTTAAAGGTGCCTTGAGCTACAATGAAAGTGTGATAACAGAGCTAAGGGTTTCATTTCCCCTGCTTTTTAACTTGCCTCTTTAGTCCAAACATATTGGTCACAATCAACCTTCACTGAAGCCATCAAACTTAAAGGTTTGTTTTGGTCTCTTCCCCCCTGATGAGTGACAGAGTGCTTTTACAGAGATTGCCTCCATTTGATGAACTACAAAGACTCGCGATTACGTTGTTCCCCATACCACAGAATGACTCTAATGACCGGGCGATGTCTTTCATTGTATCGACATCGAGTCTATGCTCTTCAATTGAAATGAAAGGACTACTAGAGGTGTGGTGTTGCGGTGTTGGTCTATAAATTGGTTGGAGATAACAGGTCTGATATCTTGGATTTAGTTGTAATGAAACGCCAATTGTCTTTGGAAAATAAATTAGAAAAGGGCTATAGCCTTCATCCTGTCGGTATTGATACCTACATATTGATGCCATTGCCCATTTACTGCAATCATGTCAATTGATGGAGTTCCATTACCATTGACACAAAAGTATTGACACATAGAATCAATTAAACTCACATTATAATCAATCAATAAATCAATGAAGTTCTTATCACAAATAAAGCAGACATTTTAGTACTATACACACGTGATGCCTCAGAGTGAAACAAATACACACATTTACACTATAACTTAATCATTTTTATGGGCAGTTCTCGGCTTAAAGGGGAATGGAAACACTAGGCTTTAGAACACCAGCTAACTGTACCTGTAAATCAACATGTTGACATTGTTGCATCACTGGCAGGATTTCCCAGACATGGCTGAATCCCAAAACTGTCTGAAAGACCATGAACTCTGAGTGCATTAATGAGCAACATCTGCTGGTGTCCAACCATATATGAAAACATGACACATATTTTGAAAGCTGCGAAACAGCCCTTTCAAATTATATGACATACAATAGCACCACTTCAATCAAATGATAAGCAGTCAAGAAAAAACACCTGTGAAAATGTGTATCTTATACGAAAATCTACGTTTTTTTCCCAACACCTGCCATTTACACAACTTCCTAATGAGCTAGAGAAAAACTTAGAGCATATTGAGGCTTCCTTATTTTGTAAGGATTACAAATCTGACATCAGAATAGTAATAACACCTTTTACTGTGAAAGAGTTACAGACGTTTTAGTGAACGGTGGTATTTTTCTAGAATTCTATGGAATGTTCCGTTATCAGACACTTTCGTCTCCGGATTGTACATTAAACACATACTGTATCTGCACCAAAACATGTTACAAATGGCATTTCATCTTACATATGATAAGGAATGACATACAGAAGTAATATGATATTAAAAAATCAATAACTTAATTGAATTAACTTAATTGAGGGGAATACATCATCTCATTCAAACCTGAAAACAAAGTGCAAGTAAACGGAAATTGGAATGACAAAATATGATAATAATAATGCATATAATAACAATAATTGGCTTTTACAACTTAAATGTCTTGGCGAAATGACCACTGCCGATCTGAGTTACTAGGAGTCCCTTTACTAGTGACTACAGTGCTTTCAGAAAGTACTCATACCCCGTGACTTATTCCACATTTTGTTGTGTTACAGCCAGAACTCTAAATGTATTTTAAAAAATGTTTTCTCTCACCCATCTACACACAATACCCCATAATGACAAAGTTAAAACATGTTTTTATTGCTAATCAAATACAGAAATATCTCATTTACATACAGTGCTATGAAAAAGTATTTGCCCACTTTCTAATTTTCTCTACTTTTGCATATTTGTGATACTGAATGTTATCAGATCTTCAACCAAAACCTAATATTAGATAAAGGGAACATAAGTGAACAAATAACACAACAATTACATATTTATTTCATAAACAAAGTTATGCAACACCCAATTCCCCTATGTGAAAAAGTAATTGCCCCCTTACACTCAATAACTGGTTGTGCCACCTTTAGCTGCAATGACTCCAACCAAATGCTTCCTGTAGTTGTTGATCAGTCTCTCACATCGCTGTGGAGGAATTTTGGCCCACTCTTCCATGCAGAACTGCTTTAACTCAGTGACGTGTGGGTTTTCAAGCATGAACTGCTCGTTTCAAGTCCTGCCACAACATCTCAATTGGCATTAGGTCTGGACTTTGACTAGGCCATTCCAAAACTTCCAGTTTGTTGCTTTTTAGCAATTTTCATGTAGACTTGATTGTGTGTTTTGGATCATTGTCTTGCTGCATGACCCAGCTGCGCTTCAGCTTCAGCTCACAGACGGATGGTCTGACATTCTCCTGTAGAATTCTCTGATACAGAGCAGAATTCATGGTTCCTTCTATTAAGGCAAGTCGTCCAGTTCCTGAGGCAGCAAAGCATCCCCAAACCATCACACCACCACCATCATGCTTGATCTTTGGTATGATGTTCTTACTGTGGAATGTAGTGTTTGGTTTTCGCCAGGCATAATGGGACCCATCTCGTCCAAGGGATATTCAATGTCAGATTATTTTATATTTTTTACCCATCTACCAATAGGTGCCCTTCTTTGCGACGCATTGGAAAACCTCCCTGGTCTTGTGGTTGAATCTGTGTTTAGAATTCACTGCTCGACTGAGGGACCTTACAGATAAATGTATGTTTAGGGAACGGAGATGCATGTTAAACACGATTATTGCACACAGAGTGAGACTATGCAACTTATTATGTGACTTGTTGAGCAAAATTTGACTTGCCATAACAAAGGGGTTAAATAGTTATTGGCTCAAGACATATCAGCTTTCATTATTAATGAATTTAAAAAAAAATTGAAAAACATAATTCCACTTTGACATTGTGGGGTATTGTGTGTAGGCCAGTGACAAAAACATCTACAGTGCCTTGCAAAAGTATTTACTTTGAACATCCCACGGAGCACCATTAAATCAATTAAAGAATATAAAGAATATGGCATCACAACAAACCTGCCAAGAGAGGGCCGCCCACCAAAACTCACGGACCAGGCAAGGAGGGCAAAGCTCCACAGCGGAGATTGGAGTATCTGTCCATAGGACCATCTTAAACCGTACACTCCACAGAGCTGGGCTTTACGGAAGAGTAAAGAAAAAAAATAAGCAAACACGTTTGGTGTTCGCCAAAAGGCATGTGGGAGACTCCCCAAACATATAGAATAAGGTAGTCTGGTCAGATGAGACTAAGATTTAGATTTTTGGCCATCAAGGAAAACGTTATGTCTGGCGCAAACCCAACACCTCTCATCACCCCGAGAACACCATCTCCACAGTGAAGCATGGTGGTGGCAGCATCTTGCTGTGGGGAGTTTTTTCATCGGCAGGGAC
The DNA here is from genome assembly GCF_964263955.1 of Coregonus lavaretus. NCBI lineage: Eukaryota > Metazoa > Chordata > Actinopteri > Salmoniformes > Salmonidae > Coregonus > Coregonus lavaretus. The sequence continues at coordinate 7,737,415 of NC_139992.1, read as the reverse complement.
TGGGAAACTGGTCAGAATTGACGGAATGATAGATGGTGCTAAATACAGGGAAATTCTTGAGGGAAACCTGTTTCAGTCTTCCAGAGATTTGAGACTGGGACGGAGGTTCACCTTCCAGCAGGACAATGACCCTAAGCATACTGCTAAAGCAACACTCGAGTGGTTTAAGGGGAAACATTTAAATGTATTGGATTGGCCTAGTCAAAGCCCAGACCTCAATCCAATTGAGAATCTGTGGTATGACTTAAAGATTGCTGTACACCAGCGAAACCCATCCAACTTGAAGGAGCTGGAGCAGTTTTGCCTTGAAGAATGGGCAAAAATCCCAGTGGCTAGATGTGCCAAGCTTATAGAGACATACCCCAAGAGACTTGCAGCTGTAATTGCTGCAAAAGGTGGCTCTACAAAGTATTGACTTTGGGGGGGTGAATAGTTATGCACGCTGAAGTTTTCTGTTTTGTTGTCTTATTTCTTGTTTGTTTCACAAGAAAAAATATTTTGCATCTTCAAAGTGGTAGGCATGTTGTGTAAATCAAATGATACAACCCCCCCCCATAATCCATTTTAATTCCAGGTTGTAAGGCAACAAAATAGGAAAAATGCCAAGGGGGGTGAATACTTTCGCAAGCCACTGTACATTTAATGCATGTTCAATTCAGGCTGTAAAACATCAAAATGTTAAAAAAGTCAAGGGGTGTGAATACTTTCTGAAGGCACTTTATATCTGCAATGAGTCTCACTCACCTGGAGTACCACAACCTAACACAATTTCAGTCCCCTACAATGCATTACTGCTTTCCCTTGCATAAACAATTACCTCATATTCTTTTCTATATTTCCTGTAACAAAGCCAACAATTTCTAGAGTAGTCTTCCAGTACATTGAAGTTCACCTAGGCTCAACTAGGCGATGAGGGTGAGGGTGGGATTGTCCCTCAGCCTCAGCAGCATGTTGTCCAGTTTCTCCAGCCTCTGTTTGTCCTTGACACCGTGGGGACAGCTTCTATTGACTGCCTGGTGCACAGGAGACATGTCTACAGTGTCGTCCTCCTCACAAACTCACATGAAAAAATACTATATTATGTTATGGTGGAATACTATAGTATTCATTGTAGTGTTTTTGCAGACTGTACTGTAGTATTCACTTTAGTATTACAGTTAACTATATAATATAAATACTGTAGTAAAATAAAACTGGAGTACATACTATAGTAATTAATGTAGAGAGAGAGAGAGAGAGAGAGAGAGAGAGAGAGAGAGAGAGAGAGAGAGAGAGAGAGAGAGAGAGAGAGAGAGAGAGAGAGAGAGAGAGAGAGAGAGAGAGAGAGAGAGAGAGAGAGACGAGAGAGAGAGAGAGAGAGAGAGAGAGAGAGAGAGAGAGAGAGAGAGAGAGAGAGTATTTAATCCTTAAGATTCTATTGACGATGGAACACTGGACACTATGGAACACAAAGCTTTTACTATCTCATCCTGGAATATACAAGGTTTGAGGTCATCTGCCTTTGGAGTAAAGAGCAAGAACCCAGACTTCACCAAAGAAAATAGAAATACAGACATTGTCATCCTACAAGAAACATGGTATAGAGGAGATGGACCCACTGGTTGCCCTCTAGGTTACAGAGAGCTAGTAGTCCCATCCACCAAACTACCAGGTGTGAAACAGGGAATAGACTGAGGAGGTATGCTCATTTGGTATGGAGCAGATCTAACCCACTATTAACTAATAAAACAGGAACGTTTAAATATGGCTAGAAATTAATAAGAAAAATGTCTCCTGTGTGTTACCTATACCCCCCCACTAGAATCCCCATACTTTAATGAAGACAGCTTCTTCATCCTAGAGGGGGAGATCAATCATTTCTAGGCCCAGGTACTAGTCTGTGGCGACCTACATGTCAGAACTGGACAAGAACCTGACACCCTCAGCACACAGGGGGGCAAACACCTACCTGGAGGTGACAGCATTCTCTCCCCAATATGCCCCGCAGGACACAACTACGACAAAACAACCAACAAAAACAGGTCACAACTCCTGCAGCTCTGTTGCACGCTGGGTCTGCACCACAGGAGGTTGCTGAGGGGACCGGAAAGGAGCAAATGGAATGGAATCAAACACCTGGAAACCATGTGTTTGATGTATTTGTACAGTGGCTTGCGAAAGTATTCAGTATTTTTTCCTATTTTGTTGCCTTGCGGCTTAAAGTGGTCCTATGGACAGATACTCCAATCTCCGCTGTGGAGCTTTGCAGCTCCTTCAGGGTTATATTTGGTCTCTTTGTTGCCTCTCTGATTAATGCCCTCCTTGCCTGGTCCGTGAGTTTTGGTGGGCAGCCCTCTCTTGGCAGGTTTGTTGTGGTGCCATATTCTTTCAATTTTTTAATAATGGATTTAAATGGTGCTCCGTGGGATGTTCAAAGTTTCTGATATTTTTTTATAACCCAACCCTGATCTGTACTTCTCCACAACTTTGTTCCTGACCTGTTTGGAGAGCTCCTTGTTCTTCATGGTGTCGCTTCCTTGGTGGTGCCCCTTGCTTAGTGGTGTTGCAGACTCCGGGGCCTTACAGAACAGGTGCATATATACTGAGATCATGTGACCGATCATGTGACACTTAGATTGCACACAGGTGGACTTTATTTAACTAATTATGTGATTTCTGAAGATAATTGGTTGCACCAGATCTTATTTAGGGGCTTCATAGCGAAGGCGGTGAATACATATGCACTTACCACTTTTCCGTTATTTATTTTTTTGAATTTTTTGAATCACGTTATTTTTTTAATTTCACTTCACCTATATGGACTATTTTGTGTCCATTACATGAAATCCAAATAAAAATCCATTTAGATTACAGGTTGTAATGCAACAAAATACGAACAACGCCAAGGGTAATGCAACAAAATACGAAAAACGCCAAGGGGGATGAATACTTTTGCAAGGCACTGTACATAGTCAATGGTAGGTTTAGAAGGGATTGCTACAGTATGTACACCTGCAGCTCATCTCTTGGCAGCAGTACTGTAGACCACTTTATCACCAATCTCAACCCAGTGTCTCTCAGAGCTTTCACGGTCAGCCCACTGACACCCCTATCAGATCACAGCAAAATCACAGCCTACTTGAACAGAGCAATACTCAATTATGAGGCATCAGAGCCAAACAAACTGCATACTATTAAGAAATGTTATAGATGGAAGGAAAGTAGTGTAGAAACCTACCAAAATACAATTAGCCAACAACAAATCCCTTTTAGACAACTTCCTGGACAAAATGTTTCACTGCAATAGTGAAGGTGTAAACTTGGTAGTAGAAAGCCTAAATAGTATATTTGACCTCTCAGCTTCTCTATCAAATCAAAAACATTAAACCAGACAACCTAAGAAAATGAACAACAATGACAAATGGGTTGATGAAGAATTCAAAAACCTAAGAAAGGAATTGAGGAACCTATCCAACCAAAGACACAGAGACCCAGAAAACCTGAGCCTATGCCTTCATTATGGTGAAACCCTAAAACAGTACAGAAATACACTAAGGAAAAAGAAGGAACATCACGTCAGAAATCAGCTCAATGTAATTGAAGAATCAATAGAATCTAACCACTTCTGGGAAAATTGGAACACACTAAACAAACAACAACACAAAGAGTTATCTATCCAAAACAGAGGTGTATGGATAAATCACTTCTCTGATTTTTTTGGACTTATAACAAAGAACAAACAGCAAAAACATATACATGATCAATTACAAATCTTAGAGTCAGCTATTAAAGACTACCAGAACCCACTGGATTCTCCAATTACATTGAATGAACTACAGGACAAAATACAATCCTTTCAACCCAAAAAAGCCTGTGGTGTTGAGGGTATCCTAAATTAAATGATAAAATATTCACCACAAATTCCAATTGGCTATACTTAAACTCTTTAACATCATCCTCAGCTCTGGCATCTTCCCCAATATTTGGAACCAAGGTCTGATCACCCCAATCCACAAAAGGGGAGAAAAGTTCGACCCCAATAACTACCGTAGGATATTCGTCAACAGCAACCTTGGGTAAATCCTCTGCATTATCATTAACAGCAGACTTCTACATTTCCTCAGTGAAAACATTGTCCTGAGCAAATGTTAAATTGGCTTTTTAACAAATTACCATACGACAGACCACGTAATCACCTGCACACCCTTATTGACAAACAAAACAAAACAAAAGCAAAGGCTTCTCATGCTTTGTTGATTTCCAAAAAGCTTTTGACTCAATTTGACATGAGGGTCTGCTATATAAATTGATGGAAAGCAGTGTTGGGGGAAAAACATACACAAACAACAAGTGTGTGGTTAAAATTTGCAATAAACACACAGATTTCTTTCCTCAGGGCTGGGGGGTGAGACAGGATGGCAGCTTGAGCCCCACCCTCATCAACATACTGTTTATACAGTAACCAAAAAAGTGTTAAACAAATCAAAATATATTTTATATTTGAGATTATTCAAATAGCCACCCTTTGCCTTGATGACAGCTTTGCACACTCTTGGCATTCTCTCAACCAGCTTCATGAGGTAGTCACCTGGAAGCGATTTTCAAACCATCCATAACAAAGCCCTCACCTAAAGAGAGATAAACCTGGAGAAGAGTCCCCTCCGCCAGCTTGTACGGGGACTCCAGTCACAAACACAAACAGACCGCGGAGAGCCCCAGGACAGCAACACAATTAGACCCAACCAAATCATGAGAACACCAAACGATAATTACTTGACACATTGGAAAGAATCAACAGTGAGCATTTTCTTGCTATCAAGAGAGTCCGGCATCGGCAGACCTGGTTTTGAAAACAATGGCTATTTTTATTTGTTTTATTTTTTATATTTTTATTCCTTTTTGTGAAGGTAATAGATTTCAAATCAAAATGAGGTGGAAGCCGAGTTGCACTTCCTAACCTCCTGCCAACTGTATGACCATATCAGAGACACATATTTCTCTCAGATTACACAGACCCATAAAGAATTAGAAAACAAATAAATTCCCATATCTATTAGGTGAAATACCACAGTGTGCCACCACAGCAGCAAGATTTGTGACCTGTTGCCACAAGAAAAGGGCAACCAGTGTAGCACAAACACCATTGTAAATACAACCTATATTTATATTTTTATTTATTTTCCCTTTCATACTTCAACTATTTGCACATTGTTACAAAATTGCCAATAATATACACTTTTAAATGTCTATATTCTTTAAAAACTTTTGTGAGTGCAATGTTTACTGTTCAATTTTTATTGTTTATTTCCCTTGTTTATTTCTCTTTTGTTTCTTGTCTATTTCACTTGCTTTGGCAATGTAAACATTTGTTTCCATGCCAATAAAGCCCCTTGAATTGTATTGAGAGAGACAGAGAGAGAGAGACAGAGACAGAGACAGAGACAGAGACAGAGACAGAGACAGAGACAGAGACAGAGACAGAGACAGAGACAGAGACAGAGAGGGACAGAGACAGAGAGAGAGAGAGACAGAGACAGAGACAGAGAGACAGAGACAGAGACAGAGACAGAGACAGAGACAGAGACAGAGACAGAGACAGAGACAGAGACAGAGAGAGAGGGACAGAGACAGAGACAGAGACAGAGAGAGAGAGACAGAGAGACAGAGACAGAGAGAGAGACAGAGAGAGAGAGACAGAGAGAGAGAGACAGAGAGAGAGGGACAGAGACAGAGACAGAGACAGAGAGAGAGACAGAGACAGAGACAGAGACAGAGACAGAGAGAGAGACAGAGACAGAGACAGAGACAGAGACAGAGACAGAGACAGAGAGAGACAGAGACAGAGAGACAGAGACAGAGAGAGACAGAGACAGAGAGAGGGGTCATAATAGAGGGGTCATAATAGTTTGTAGGCCAAACTGTTCGGACGATACAGACAATTTTGGGAGAAGACATATTTTCGGGATGTCTCATGGTCTGACAAACAACCGCTCTAGCTGCGTCACTTTTCACTGCAGATGCGGAAGTGCGACATCTAGCTTAAACTGACAGATTTTTATGGGGATTTTGTTATTATGCAAATTAGATTTCCGCATGGGCTGCGTCTCAATCCACACCATCCACCTATGTCAGCCTTCTACATCTGCGGTGTTCTGCCTTGTCTCATTCTTTGGCTGACTATATACTCGGCTTATTCCATAGACTCATTTTATCAATCAGAACAAATACTCTAATATGTAAATATTATAATTACCAAGATAAAAACGAATTGCATACAGTTTCTTACCTTAAAATTGTTGTCCTGATCTCAATGACAGAGCAGTGTCAAAGTTGTTAGAAACCTTTCAGGTCCAGTGGAGGTGAGGTGCATGTGTGGAGAGAGTTGAGAGTTCAGGTAAAAAACGTTGAGGGCAGAGAGGATCATATTGATAATGCCATTGATTGGCTAGATAAATGGAAGGTGGGACCCATACAACGTGATGTTAACATCCTCAGGTTAGTACCTCGCCAGTAGCCACATTGCAACATGGCAGACTCCCAGCAAGGCACTTCTTGTCAGGTAAAAAATCTAGCTAGCTAATTCAGCCTAATGCTATTTCAACATGTTTTGATGATCTCATTTAGGTAAAGATTTGCCAGTGGATATCTGTAATGGTAAGTTATACTCAGCAAATCCAGTTTAGCTATAAACCTTTTTCTGATGTGATGTCATTCCTTCGGATTTCATCACTCAATTATCTAATGTTAGCTAATGTTGCCCATATAGCTACTAATGTCACACATTGCATTCATCCTAGCTACTGTACTATCAACTGGTTTGCTATATTAGGCAGCTCTAGAGGCAAGTGGAAAATGTATATATTTGTATTATCTATAAAGATAATAAAAAGGCCATTAGGTAGCTAACTAGGTTAAAACTGCTGGGGAAGAGCTAGCTAGATAGAATAAGTAGGACATCTGGAATATTCTAACCAGGATTTCTGGAAAGTTACTGGATTTTTCAACCCTAGTCCCAGGGGACTGAATTGTGTACACCTTTTTTATTCCTGCCTAGCGCAAACATCTCATTCAACTAATCGTGGTCTTCAATTTAGACAACAATTAGTTGAGTGAAGTGTTAGTAGAGTGATGGAACAAAAACCTGTACACTCCTGTGTAAACTGTGGCTGCCTTGACTACAATTGTCTAAATACAGGTAGAGCAGATCAATTCCCTCCTTTTTTCCAGCGCCTGGCCCAGGATTCGAAGCAGCCACCTTTCAGTTATAGGTCCAAATCCTTAGGCGCTGGGCTCCTTACTGATACTGTTTGAAGAGTGGAGAAGCAGTGTGGTGAGGAGAAACACTGCTCTACGTTTACAATTGATACCTCTTCACAACTTTTCTAACAGACAGCCTCCCCCAACACACTCCTCACATTGAGTCGCTGTGTCTTTTACACATTCATGTCTGATTTAAAGGCCCCAAACAATGTAATACTTGTTACACGTTAACTCTCTTGGTCTTTCATTCAAACACTCAGTACTTCTATCCATCGCTCTCCAGGTGCTACAGAGACAGAATATTCAAAGGACCTCCAGAGCCTTTTGTCAAATACCTGCCAGAGCACAGAGAAGTAGGATCCATTCATAATAGTATACTTACAGTGGGGAAAAAAAAGTATTTAGTCAGCCACCAATTGTGCAAGTTCTCCCACTTAAAAAGATGAGAGAGGCATGTAATTTTCATCATAGGTACACGTCAACTATGACAGACAAAATGAGAAGAAAAAAAATCCAGAAAATCACATTGTAGGATTTTTAATGAATTTATTTGCAAATTATGGTGGAAAATAAGTATTTGGTCAATAACAAAAGTTTCTCAATACTTTGTTATATACCCTTTGTTGGCAATGACACAGGTCAAACGTTTTCTGTAAGTCTTCACAAGGTTTTCACACACTGTTGCTGGTATTTTGGCCCATTTCTCCATGCAGGTCTCCTCTAGAGCAGTGATGTTTTGGGGCTGTCGCTGGACAACACGGACTTTCAACTCCCTCCAAAGATTTTCTTTGGGGTTGAGATCTGGAGACTGGCTAGGCCACTCCAGGACCTTGACATGCTTCTTACGAAGCCACTCCTTCGTTGCCCGGGCGGTGTGTTTGGGATCATTGTCATGCTGAAAGACCCAGCCACGTTTCATCTTCAATGCCCTTGGTGATGGAAGGAGGTTTTCACTCAAAATCTCACGATACATGGCCCCATTCATTCTTTCCTTTACACGGATCAGTCGTCTTGGTCCCTTTGCAGAAAAACTGCCCTAAAGCATGATGTTTCCACCCCCATGCTTCACAGTAGGTATGGTGTTCTTTGGATGCAACTCAGCATTCTTTGTCCTCCAAACACGACGAGTTGAGTTTTTACCAAAAAGTTCTATTTTGGTTTCATCTGACCATATGACATTCTCCCAATCCTCTTCTGGATCATCCAAATGCACTCTAGCAAACTTCAGACGGGCCTGGACATGTACTGGCTTAAGCAGGGGGACACGTCTGGCACTGCAGGATTTGAGTCCCTGGCGTCGTAGTGTGTTACTGATGGTAGGCTTTGTTTCTTTGGTCCCAGCTCTCTGCAGGTCATTCACTTGGTCCCCCCGTGTGGTTCTGGGATTTCTGCTCACCGTTCTTGTGATCATTTTGACCCCACGGGGTGAGATCTTGCGTGGAGCCCCAGATCGAGGGAGATTATCAGTGGCCTTGTATGTCTTCCATTTCCTAATAATTGCTCCCACAGTTGATTTCTTCAAACCAAGCTGCTTACCTATTGCAGATTCAGTCTTCCCAGCCTGGTGCAGGTCTACAATTTTGTTTCTGGTGTCCTTTGACAGCTCTTTGGTCTTGGCCATAGTGGAGTTTGGAGTGTGACTGTTTGAGGTTGTGGACAGGTGTCTTTTATACTGATAACAAGTTCAAACAGGTGCCATTAATACAGGTAACGAGTGGAGGACAGAGGAGCCTCTTCAAGAAGAAGTTACTGGTCTGTGAGAGCCAGAAATCTTGCTTGTTTGTAGGTGACCAAATACTATTTTCCACCATAATTTGCAAATGTATTCATTAAAAATCCTACAATGTGATTTTCTGGATATTTTTTTCTCAATTTGTCTGTCATAGTTGACGTGTACCTATGATGAAAATTATAGGCCTCTCTCATCTTTTTAAGTGGGAGAACTTGCACAATTGGTGGCTGACTAAATACGTTTTTTTCCCCCACTGTATGCACCTTCATTATTGCTGTCTGTGTGATATTGCAGATAATCAAGGCCTTCACTATTGCTATCAGTGTGTCTGTGTGATATAGCAGATAATCAAGGGTCTCTGGTTGGATTTACTGTACTTCAGAACTCATGCTCTCTCCCTCCAAGTCTCCCAGATTTTTTATAAAAAACGAACATCTATCCTTCCCCCTGTCCTCAGGTGAGTCTGCTGGGCCATGGAGCAGCACATTAAAAAATCATGTTGTCAGCTGTCAGCAGGCCGTTCCCTGAGGAAGGATGCAACGATCAAGGCTTACAATGGCCGAATTTGGGAGATGACTAAATGCAATAAAGCTGTGTAAATGACTAATGTAAATTTTTTATAGTTGGTTTACAAAAGAATAACTTTTTCATAGCCTGTTGGTCTTTACATTTTTACTAACTACTATGGTAACTTAAACAATCAAGACAACACAGAGTTTATGATTCAAAAGTTCTAAAAATCAAGTCTCATGTCCAGGGTGAATACATTTATGTTTATATATATCAGACACATCACACGTGTGTCAACTAAAATATACACTGAATGTACATTTAAAACTCCTATTTTAAAAAGGTCCTTGAGGAACGTTGCGTGGTCCCCCCACGACAGGCACGCTTTGAGGAATCCAATCCAGTGTTCGCAGCAGGTTTCTCCTGGGTGATGTTGTACTGAGTGAAACAAAGATTGTCAGATTGCACTGAGGCGCCGTAGGGCCAAATACAATAAACCACAATACCTCTCCAGGAATGATGAAATGATAAATCACAGTGAAGCCACAATAGAACTAAGGAAAGGAGTATAATCGTATCAAAGCAAAAACAAACTTAATGGGAAAACGGTAAATAGATTTAAACAAACTTAATGGGAAATAGACTTAAACAAACTTAATGGGAAAATCAACAAGGATTGATACAGTAATTTAAACCAGAATAAATGGAGAAGCAGAGGATAGTGGCTCAAGTAATGTTATCTGGTCACAATAAAGGCCAATGTCTATTCACCAAGGTTCAGGATTTCAATCGTCTTTGTATTAAGAGCCAGTGGGGGGACACTAGTGACTCAAATAGTTGAGATGTGAGCTGGGAGTGTTCAGGCAGAAATGTCACTATAATCCACAATGACTTGTCCAGTGCGATCGAAAGGAATATGCCCCGGTTGTGCAGATGGAAAGAGGGGTAAGCTACTTAACGTAGAGAATGGTGAAGGTGCGTTAACGAGTGTGCAGCCCAAAGCAGTAGAGAATTTTGGCAGGCAGTGCTATCAGGTGAACTGTTGGAAATTAACTATGGAGAGGTACTTAGCTTAATTTCCATAAAGCTCTTCTCGAAACGAAAACTGGTTGGTCTGCTCCAGCAACAGCACGCTCTCACTCTCTCCTCAGTCGCCTCGGCCCTGCAACCAAGCTGCTCTCAGCTCACATAGACAAGAGTGCTGCTTCTGGCGTTCACTTTAAATAAAGAACAGGTGCAAGTAACTCCTAGGTCCAAATCAGTGACACATCAATTGATTACTCCCGTGATCAACAAGGGGAAGAGTTACCAGGGGCAAAAGAGGTGCACACCTTATATAGGTGAATTAGGTTCTGGGCATATAATGCAATGTATGGGGGAAGCTTCTAATAGATACAGTCACCTCAGTGACATACCATTCGTCACCAAAGCTCTGTTAGTATTTACTACTCATGTTGCTAAACAATCCAAACCTATTGTCAGAGCTAATGATATAAATGGGCAATTCACACAATATTGTATTGACTGTAATACCTTTGCTGTGCAACAACAGCTTTCTTCCTGGTCTGTCAGCATGCAGCTTTCTACTGATCTTACTCCCTCTCCACCTGAAATGCAATAACGTGACAAGTACACGAAGAGGCAGGACGCAGACGCAGGAATTAAAAAGGTCAAAGAGAGTAAACGACACGAAGCTTAACAAATCACACACAACATCATACAGAAAAGTCCAGGGCTAAATAGGGGGGGGGGGGGGGGGGGGGTGATGAGATGAGGTGCAGGTGCATGTGCGCTGGAGGTGATTAAGGTGCGTTGAGTTTCCATTCCGGTGTTGCCGAGGTGGTGCGCTCAGTCCGTTGGCTCAGTAGACCGGCGAATCAGAGCGCTGGAGGAGAGCAACGGGAGGAGACGTGACAGTACCCCCCCTCCCCCCCCCGGACACGCGGCTCCAGCTGCTGGACGTCGCCGGCCAGGACGACGACCCCGAGGACGTTTATCCGCCGGAGGACCTTAAACGGCCCCACAAACCGGGGGCTCAGTTTCTTGCAGGGCAGGTGGAGAGGGAGGTTTTTTTGTGGACAGCCAGACACGACCCCCAGGCTGGAATACAGGGGCCTCACTGCGGTGGCGGTCGGCTTGGTCCTTCTGCCGACGAATGGCCCTCTGGAGATGGACATGGGCGGCGTCCCAGACCTGTCCGGCCCTGTGGAACCACTCGTCGAGCGCATCGGTCTGGCTGGGTGTCCAAGGGGCCAGGGCCGGCTGGTACCCAAGGTCGCACTGGAAGGGAGTGAGCCCCGTGGAGGAGTGAATGAGGGAGTTCTGGGCATATTCTGCCCAGTTAAGAAACCTCACCCACTCACCCTGCCGGTCCTGACAGTGGCAACAAAGAAACCTCCCCAGTTCCTGGTTCACACACTCCACCTGCCCATTCGACTGAGGCCTATACCCGGAAGTGAGGCTGGCCGTGGCCCCGATCTTCTCCAAGAAAGCCTTCCACACTCGGGAGTTGAATTGGGGGCCACGGACCGAGACGATGTCCTCCGGAAGTTCATAATGCCGGAAGACTGGTTGGAACAGGACCTCAGCGCCCTGGAGAGCAGAAGGAAGAACAGTTAGTGGCAAAAAACGGCATGATTTGGAGAACCGATCAACAACCACCATGACTGTGGTGAAGCCATCAGAACGTGGAAGGTCGGTGACAAAGTCTATGGACAGGTGTGACCAAGGTCGCTGAGGCATTGGGAGAAGAACTAGTTTGCCTGCCGGGGCGTTCCGAGGTGTCTTTGTTTGGGCACATACGGAAAAGGAGTTGACATAGTGGGAGACATCAGAAGCCAAGGTGGGCCACCAATATCTTTGGGCTAGAGAATGCAGGGTGCGCGTAATACCAGAGTGCCCTGCCGTAAGGGTAGTGTGTGCCCAGATCAGGAAGCGGTCATGGACACTGGTGGGTACATACATGTGCCCAGGAGGGGCGTTGGCAGGCGCTGGGTCCTCCTGAGCCGCATCCCAAATGACAGGTGCAACGATGAGAGATAAGGGCAGGATAGGACCCTCCAGATTCTTCCTTTCTCCAGTATGGTGCATCCTGGACAGTGTGTCGGCCTTCACATTCTGGGATGCTGGGCAGTAGGACAGAATGAATTGGAGTGCGAAATTGGGCCCACCTGGCTTGACGAGAGTTCATCCGTTTCGCTGCCCTTATGTGCTCCAAATTCCGGTGGTCAGTAAGAATCCGGAATGGATGGACTGCGCCCTCCAGCCAGTGTCTCCATTCCTCCAGAGTGAGGACCACCGCCAACAGCTCCCTGTCTCCAACTCCGTAGTTCCTCTCTATGGGGGTAAGCTTTTTAGAGATAAAGGCACAGGGATACATTTTCTCTGGCTTACCATGCCGCTGAAAGAGTATCGCACACACGCCCTCCTCCGATGCGTCCACCTCCAGGATGAAAGGACGAGATGGATCAGGGTGTTTTAGGATGGGCACTGTGGTGAACCTCTCGTTCAGCCTCTTTAAGGCAGCATCAGCCTCAGGGTTCCAGGCCAGCTTCTGAGGCCCACCCTTAAGGAGAGAGGTGAGTGGGGCAGCTATGGAGCTGAAGGACCTGATGAAACGCCGGTAGAAATGAGCGAAGCCCAGGAAGCTCTGTAGGCCCTTAATGGTGGTGGGAACTGGCCATGACCTGACGGCATCAGTCTTCACTTCTTCCATGAACACCCCCTGAGGACTGATCCGGTATCCCAGGAAGGAGATGGCCTGTTGGTGGAATTCGCATTTCTCCCACTACACCAACAGGCTGTGATCCCGGGTGTGCAGTAGGACAGCTCGGATGTCCCTGACGTGCTCCTCGAACGTAGCCAAGTAGATCAGGATATCGTTGATCTACACCACCACCTGTCTACTCATCATGTCCCAGAACACGTCATTGATGAAGGACTGGAACACAGAATGTGCGTTGGCGAGGCCGTAGGGCATGACACAGTATTCATAGTGGCCTGAAGTAGTGCTGAATGACGTCTTCCACTCATCTCCTTCCCGGATTCGGATCAGGTTGTAGACACTCCTCAGGTCCAACTTGGTAAAGTACCGGTTCCCTCGTAGCTGCTCGATGGATGACGGAACCAGAGGGTAGTTGGTACCGGTACTTGGTGGTGACTGCATTCAGCCTGCTGTAGTCAATGCATGGTCTCAGTCCTCTGTCTTTTTTGGCCACGAAGAAGAAGCTGGTGGAGGCAGGAGAAGTAGAATGTCTGATGAACCCTGTTTCAGGGTCTCCGCCACATACTTCTCCTTGGCCTCAGTCTCCGCTATGGAGAGGGAGTAAATGCGACTCTTCGGGGGGTGTTGTCCCTCCAGCAGGTCAATGGCGCAGTCCCAGGGCCTGTGAGGAGGGAGACACATAGCCTTTAATGAAGAGAAGACACCGGAGAGATCTGCATACTCACGTGGAATGTTGGGCTGGAGGGTGGACTCAGGACTCTCCACTGACGTGGAACAACAAACCACCGGCAGGCAGGTCTTCCGGCATGAGGTGGACCAGGCTGTGATCCTCTTGGTGCTCCAATTGATGATGGGGTTGTGTAGTCTGAGCCAGGGCAATCCAAAGACGATCCGGTGAAGGGGTGACGTGACGATGTGGAATGACAGCTCCTCGTGGTGCTCCGCTAGTGTGGGAATGGTGATGGTGATGGGGAGAGTGACGTGCGTAATGGTGCCTGATCTAAGGGCTTTATTGTCCAGTGAGGTGACGTGTAGCGGAGATGGCAGTGGCACGGTGGGCAACCCCCATTCAGAGACCAGCTCTCTATCTATAAGGTTCCCCGCTGATCCGGAATCTATCATTGCAGTAGAAATGGAAGAGAAGGAATAACCAGTCACCGTTATGGGAACTAAAAACAATGGTTTTGTGATAGGAACTGACGTAACACTCACAGAGCGGCGACGTGTGTCATACCGGCTAGATAGGGAGCCGCCAGGAGATCGGTGGTCCGTGGTGGTGTAGGGGGTGCTGCCCACCTCAATGGGTGAGGACTCGGAAGCAGGGCGGCTTACATAGTTCAGATGGGTTGAGCGTCGAGGCTCCGGGAGGTGTTGGGAACGGCGTCTCTCTCAACATGTCGTCAAGACGGAAGGATGTGGTGATGAGGGTATGAAGGTCCATCTCGTTGTCCCGACATGCAAGTTCCGTCTTGATGTCCTCCCGTAAGCCTCTCCTGAAGGCCGTGCGCAGAGCACGCACATTCCAGCCAGAAGATGCCTCCACCGTGTGAAAGCTCAGAGCGTACTCGGACGCGGACCCCTCTCTCTGTTGTAGATGGAGGAGACGCTCACCCCTGCCCTTTCCCTCCATGGGATGATAAAACACCGCCCTGAACCGAGCGATGAAGGTGGGGTAGGGAAGCGCCACTGCCTCCTCTCCTTCCCAGACTGTCGTGGCCCAATCCAGCGCCTTTCCTTTAAGTAGTGAAATCACCAGCGCTATCCTGGCTTGGTCAGGTGAATATGCCCCAGGCTGACACGCCAGATAAAGTGAAACCTGTAGCAGGAAGCCGCTACATTTAGTAGTTTTACCGTCATAGCGCTCCGGTAGGGCGAGGGTTCCCGCAGAAGTGGGTGATAGCACGGGAACAGGTGGATTGGGGCCACTCGCCGCTCCCTGAGGTGGAACCGGAGCGCTGGGCAGATTATGCAGAGTTTGGAGCACTTCCTGCATGGCAGCGTTCAACTGGGCAAGCTGCTGCTGGTGCTGGTCGAGGCACTGGGAAACTCCTGCTGCATCCATTTTCGTTTGGTGTGTGATTCTGTGACGAGTACTGAGTATACGAAGAGGCAGGATGCAGACGCAGGAATTAACAAGGTCAAGGTTTACTAAACAATGACAAAGATAGAGTAAACGACACAAAGCTAAACAATCACACACAACATCTTCCAGAACAGTCCAGGGCTAAATAGGGGTGGTGATGAGATGATGAGGTGCAGGTGCGCTGGAGGTGATTAGGGTGCGTTGGGTTTCCATTCCGGTGTTGCCGAGGTGGTGTGCTCAGACCGGTGGCTAAGTAGACTGGCGAATCAGAGCGCCGGAGGGGAGCAACGGGAGGAGACGTGATAAATAACAATAAAAACATGAATAACAACGTGCCTACTCAGTCAGTAACTTAGCTAACTAATGAAACACTAATGTGTACATGTACAAGCCTATTCTTTATCAGCCGAATTGTCCAAAAACAGCCTCTTTGCTACTTTTTCAAATACCAATTAATCAACAAACAGTCAGGGGAACGAACTAGCTAACTCATTTGGCAAAAAGTGTTCGATAGTCAGTAGAAAGTCTTTAAATATAGGTAGCATGTATGTTGTTGTTTTTTCTAAAATCATTAGCTAGCTACATTGATGAACTCAGCTGATGGTGGGAGTTAGCTCTTCCCCAGCAGTTTCAACCTAGCTAGCTAGCTCATCCAACAGGCTTAAGCTGCAGTGAAACAGAGACCAGAACAGACAGCCTGACCAGACAGTTTAAGCTAGCTAGCTAGCTAGCTACATAATGGCCTTTTTATAATCTTTATAGATAATATAAATGTATTTGTTTTCCCATCGCATCTAGAGCTGCCTAATATAGCAAACCAGTTGATAGTACAGTAGCTAGGATGAATGCAATGTGTGACATTAGTAGCTATATCAAAGATTTTTAGCTCATTGTTCTGTGGCTATATGGCTGGGCGACATTAAATAATTGAGTGAGATTAAATCCGAAGGAATGACTGTTCACATCAGAAAAGGGATAGCTAAACTGGAATGACTGTTCACATCAGAAAAGGGATAGCTAAACTGGAATGACTGTTCACATCAGAAAAGGGATAGCTAAACTGGAATGACTGTTCACATCAGAAAAATAAAATAAAAATGGAAAAAAAAACATTGTAAAGTGCTTATCCCACTGGCTATAAGGTGAATGCACCAATTTGTAAGTCGCTCTGGATAAGAGCGTCTGCTAAATGACGTAAATGTAAATGTAAATCAGAAAAGGGATAGCTAAACTGGAATGACTGAGTCTACCGTTATAGATATCCACTGGCAAATCTTTACATAAATGATGTCATCAAAAACATGTACAAATGGTAATTGGTCACATTGTATGGGTCCCGCCTTCCATTTAGCTAGCCAATCAATTGCATTGTAACAAAAAGCAGTGCTATGATTGGTCAATAAGGCTGCCAGTCATATTTGAGTAATATGTAATTATAGATTTGCGAGCACACAGAAATCATAACGCGCAAGCACAGGTGAATTTCAAGAGGGCACAGGCAAGTATACCATGAGCAGGCAGAAATGTGCCCGACATGTAATGTCCTGCTCTCAATTCCACTTTCTGTGCACGCAACATGTTTCTCTGAGCTTTCAACTATCTCTCAGCTACTCAACATGATCCTCTGCGCCTTTGACTTTTTAAAATCTGAACTCTCTCCACGCACGCTCAACATTATTCTCCGTGTTCTCGACATGCCCCACTGCTTCTTTGAATTGTTAGACGGAGATGACTCCATTCAATCCATCCAATGACGCATTGGCTTCAGTCATTACTATGGCAATTCAAGATGGCGATACCCATACCTCTAATAAACATTGTTCAATATCAAAATCTTAAAAAAAAAAAGGATGTTTCTATGTTCAGTGCACATTTTTTAGTGGAGGGAATACATCTCTTTGCTTAGCTTCCTAAAGTGTTGCTATTCTCCTTTAAAGTGTTGGTCAAGACTTTGTCTATTTATGTCCTGCCTGAAGCTGTTCATTGATTTGGAAGTCTTTACTTACATTCTAGTCATTTAGCAGACACTCTTATCCAGAGCTAATAGTGTTAAGTGCCTTGCTCAAGGGGTGATCAACATAATTTTTCACCTGGTCGGCTCGGGGATTTGAACCAGCAACATTTTAGTTACTGGCCCAAAGCTCTTACCCGCTAGGCTAACTGCTGCCCTCCTACTTTGAGAGTTCTTTTTTTTTGAATAACTGAGAGTTTTTGGAAAAAGACATCTTGAATATTTGACATATTGAAACCCTTTAGATTTCATTTTAACCCAAAGCCACCCAATCTTTCATGTACGTGAAGTTATAAGCCTTTGAAGTTTACAGAAACTCATGAAGGATTTGGCACCGCAATCTCACTTTGGTAATAAATCATTCAAAATCAAAACATGCATTCATTAAGTCCAATCTGAGAGCCTAATTAAATGTTTGCCTTTCCTCCATAGTTTCATTGCATACAACATTCGTAGCATAATTACAAATGTATAAAGAAAATGATGGAGACCAGTCGTAAGGCTGTAGAGAAAGAGACAATATTGTATACATCTGCTACATTGTTTGTAGATGGTACATTACTTCTTATGGTCGTTTATCGCATGCACCTTAAAACAACGACGGTGACATTATCATAACAATGATTGCTGAGACAATGACAGTATGCATACTCCTGATCAACCTGCCAATCATTCATTCCAAAGCAATTCTAAAGTAAGCGTTCATGTGTGTTGATACAATGTAGCTCATTGCTTTGTGAATAGTAATTACTATTCAATACAGAATCTACACATTATTCTCAAATATGCATAAAATATTCACCAACCATTGCAAGCTTCTTAGGCTGCATTTACACAGGCAACCCAATTCAGATCTTTCTCCACTAATTGGTCTTCTGACAAATCAGGTCAGATCTTTTGCCAATAATTAGGCAAAGGATCAGAATTGCCAGTGTAAATGCAGCCTTATAGAGAATTAATTTCACTAATGCATGCAATTTCACAGCACGGAATATGATCATTCTCGCTATGTAAGGGAAAACTGAACATGCTCCATTTTGTGATGATTGGTTATTGGCAGCATTCACAGTCTCAGCAGTTCTGGTCATGATAGATGTGCCAGGTGGCACCGTCTATCCTCTGGGTGCAGAGAGAATTGCTGCTCCATCATTTTTCATGACCTTACATGCTTAATTATGCTGCTTGCTGCAGGTTCATTGTACTCAAACATCCCTGTCTGTCTGTCTGTCTGTCTGTCTGGCCGATGCATTAAGCAAGTATCATCTTTATCTGTACGGATGTACCTAACAATCAAAATTCTACAGTGGGGAAAAAAAGTATTTAGTCAGCCACCAATTGTGCAAGTTCTTCCACTTAAAAAGATGAGAGAGGCCTGTAATTTTCATCATAGGTACACGTCAACTATGACAGACAAATTGAGAAAAAAATTCCAGAAAATCACATTGTAGGATTTTTTATGAATTTATTTGCAAATTATGGTGGAAAATAAGTATTTGGTCACCTACAAACAAGCAAGATTTCTGGCTCTCACAGACCTTTAACTTCTTCTTTAAGAGGCTCCTCTGTCCTCCACTCGTTACCTGTATTAAAGGCACCTGCTTGAACTTGTTATCAGTATAAAAGACACCTGTCCACAACCTCAAGCAGTCACACTCCAAACTCCACAATGGCCAAGACCAAAGAGCTGTCAAAGGACACCAGAAACAAAATTGTAGACCTACACCAGGCTGGGAAGACTGAATCTGCAATAGGTAAGCAGCTTGGTTTGAAGAAATCAACTGTGGGAGCAATTATTAGGAAATGGAAGACATACAAGACCACTGATAATCTCCCTCGATCTGGGGCTCCACGCAAGATCTCACCCCGTGGGGTCAAAATGATCACAAGAACGGTGAGCAAAAATCCCAGAACCACACGGCGGGACCTAGTGAATGACCTGCAGAGAGCTGGGACCAAAGTAACAAAGCCTACCATCAGTAACACACTACGCCGCCAGGGACTCAAATCCTGCAGTGCCAGACGTGTCCCCCTGCTTAAGCCAGTACATGTCCAGGCCCGTCTGAAGTTTGCTAGAGTGCATTTGGATGATCCAGAAGAGGATTGGGAGAATGTCATATGGTCAGATGAAACCAAAATAGATATTTTTGGTAAAAACTCAACTCGTCGTGTTTGGAGGACAAAGAATGCTGAGTTGCATCCAAAGAACACCATACCTACTGTGAAGCATGGGGGTGGAAACATCAGCAAGGGCATTGAAGATGAAATGTGGCTGGGTCTTTCAGCATGACAATGATTCCAAACACACCACCCGGGCAACGAAGGAGTGGCTTCGTAAGAAGCATTTCAAGGTCCTGGAGTGGCCTAGCCAGTCTCCAGATCTCAACCCCATAGAAAATCTTTGGAGGGAGTTGAAAGTCCGTGTTGCCCAGCGACAGTCCCAAAACATCACTGCTCTAGAGGAGATCTGCATGGAGGAATGGGCCAAAATACCAGCAACAGTGTGTGAAAACCTTGTGAAGACTTACAGAAAACGTTTGACCTGTGTCATTGCCAACAAAGGGTATATAACAAAGTATTGAGAAACTTTTGTTATTGACCAAATACTTATTTTCCACCATAATTTGCAAATAAATTCATTAAAAATCCTACAATGTGATCTTCTGGAAAATATTTTCTCATTTTGTCTGACATAGTTGACGTGTACCTATGATGAAAATTACAGGCCTCTCTCATCTTTTTAAGTGGGAGAACTTGCACAATTGGTGGCTGACTAAATAATTTTTTTCCCCACTGTACCTAAGTGTTTGATGTCTGCATATTCATGATTATTTCGTATTTCGTATGATGATTGACACATTATTCTCTTCTTCTTCTTCTTCTTCTTCTTCTTCTTCTTCTTCTTCTTCTTCTTCTTCTTCTTCTTTATTCTATTCTTCTGAACTCATGCTAAAGTACTGTATCTTGTTTATTATGATGTGAGTGCATGACAATATAATCATAAACACTTCATGGCACAGCAAGTGATTAAGATGGAAAGGTCAAGGGTTTTGTTGGATGAGAGAGTGGCTAGATTTTTCCTATACCTCTCTGCTCATAGTAGACTGGCTGTCCATCAAACCACAGCATGGGTGCGGTCAGATCAGAAAACTCTGTGGGGGGAGAGAGCCTGCCAATGAAATTACACTAGAGATAGTGTTGTGTTGTGTAGAGGCATGGTCACTCCACCAAGACGTCTTGAAAACCAATGGAAGATGCTGGTAATACAGCATTAAAACTACTACTCCTCCACACCACACAGAGGATTGTGAACAAGATGATGGAATAGAATGATATGTGATGTGAGAAGCGGGCGGTTGGAACATCTTGACAATGTTTGGGTTCATCAATATCTTACCAAAGTAGTTAAGAGTTTTCCCTTATGAGTAATGCCGAAACAACCCAAACGTCTGTCCGTAGTAAAGTGGTTGGTAAGGTAAGGGTTTCCTCTATGTGAGTCTAGAGAGGGATTATTAAGGCTCTCACCGAATGTGAATCCAGCGTTCGTCTGCCAATCTTTCACCCTGCTGTGTTATAGGGACCACCCGCTATAGACGTCTGACTGCCAAAATATTTCAAGTGATTCTACGTGTAAAACTCGGTTCGCACTCAGTTCTCAAAATTATGTTCAGACCTGCTAAGTTCTTTAGTCCAGCAAGCGTTATTGGCGTGTCTGAGCATTTAGAGGCAGGAAACAGGAAGCCCATTATGAGACAACAGCTCCAGGAATTACAGTATTTGGAGAGGCAACATTCTATCTGCTAGCACAGCCCGAAAATGTGGCTATACCTCGTGTGAAACATGATACCAACTGTAACTGCTACACAAGATCATCAGGACATAATGATGGCAAATATAATTGTGTTATCTTGCCTATTAGGTGAATGTTGTTGCTTGACACCCCAGAGACTGAGGGGTTAATGTTGGTACAATCCCCAGTCATTAAAATTACACTATTCCTGAGAGGAATTGCCAGGATGTCCAAGATGTTCAGGTATAATTTTCTGGCCATCTGGCCCTGCTCTTAACTAATCAAATAACTCATAATGTCCATGTTAACTTTGACTTCAGCTGCAGTCTCTTCCTGCCAATGGCACATCAGACACGTAGGATATGATCTAGAACAGTGGTTCTCAATCCTGGTCCTGGGGACACAAAGGGTGCACATTTTTGTTTTTGCCCTAGCGCTACACACCTGATTCAAATCATCAACTCAACATCAGACTTTGATGATTTGAATCAGCAGTGTAGTGCTGGGCAAAAACAAAAATGTGCACCCTTTGGGTCCCCAGGACCAGGATTGAGAACCAAGGATAAAACGGGGGCAGTACAGCAACATATTTAACCTCATAATGGGAAACAGAGATTGGTATATAGCAATATACACTGAGTGTACAAACCATTAGGCTTTTTCCATGACATAGACTGACCAGGTGAATCCAGGTGAAAGCTATGATCCCTTATTCACTTGTTAAATCCACTTCAAACAGTGTAGATGAAGGGGAGGAGACAGGTTAAAGAAGAATTTCTAAGCCTTGAGACGTGGATTGTGTATGTGTGCCATTCAGAAGACAAAATATTTAAGTGCCTTTGAACGGGGTATGGTAGTAAGTGCCAGGCGCACTGGTTTGAGTGTGTCAAGAACTGCAATGCTGCTGGGTTTTTCATGCTCAACAATTTCCCTTGTGTATCAAGAATGGTCCACCACCCAAAGGACATCCAGCCAACTTGACTCAACTGTGTGAAGCATTAGTGCCATTTCAGTGTATGTACACAAAGTATTTAAATCTGTAAATGCCTCCTAGATGTATTGCATAACATTACAAAATGCATTTACTTACATATACTGGAGCAAGCCCCAAACCGATAGAATGACTAGGACACACTGTCAAAGTATTTCTACTATCACTTGATTTGGCCAATAACTGTATTTCCCATTGAATGCTGGTTGAGCAACACTGCAGATTCCTTGTTGAGGTTCATCCCAAAGCTATAGATTTAGCCCAGAGCTACAGGTTCAGCCAGAGCTATTGGTTCAGACCAGACCTATAGGTTTATCCCAGACCTATAGGTTTA